>NW_024470686.1:300000-387500 GCF_017639515.1 Carcharodon carcharias
GGCACTATATAAAAGCAAGGATTTTTCCGTCCTTGCCGACAAACATTAAGGCTGCATAGGTATTACTTTATACAATGAAATTAAACAGCCAGTTGACTGAAAGTTAATGCCCTTCAAATATCATTCTGTCCTCCAGTGCCCTTTAAAGTACGAACGCAGAATGCTGAATCTCTGCAAATGCAGGGGATAAAACAACCTGGGGATATAGCAGAAAGGGTATCCTACGGTACCTTAAGCACTGACACCGACCGGGATTGGAGCTTCCTGCCTCTTTGTTTCAGGCAGACTCCGACTTACTGCTGTCCAATCGCATCGCTTCAGCCCCATTCAGGCGGCCTAATGAACTAAGATGCTTCGGCTGCCAAAGTCACAGGCAAAATATTGAGCACAAAATGCTGCAAAACACCAGGCTGGACACAACCCTCTCTCTCTCTTCCCCCCCACAGTCCACTTGGATTTCTGTTTTAAATGATTGTCACTCCACACTGTTCTACAAACCTTGGCAGAATTGACCAAGTTTTCAATTAAAGATTGACCAATGCAGGGAAATCAAGAGTTTGATAGCCCTCAGAATGACGGTGCAAAGGGACAGATTCAAACTCGAGAATTCGCGTTTCAATCCACTTCCTGTGTTGTGTACTATACAAAAAACTCCAACGGGCGCAGTTGAAGGGGACGGTGGGAAAGAAGGACCGGAGCTCAGGAATGCAAGATTCCATGATTATTTTTGGACTGTTGCAGACACAGATACCGACAGTGTTGCTGCATCAAGTAACACACTGAACAATTGGAAGAGACAAGCTGCATTTATATGGCACCTGGCACAACCTCAGGATGTTCCAAAGTGCTTTACAGCCAACAAAGTAGTGTTGAAGTGTTACAATGTAGCAGACAACTTGCGCACAGGAAGGTCTCATAGAGTGCACTGGGATAATCACCAAATAATCTATTGTTTGGAGATGTTAGTTGAGGAATAAATTGTTAAGTCCCAGTATGTTATGACCTTTCAGTCAAAACTTTTAAAAATTGGACGCACGCAGGTTATTAAAATGTAAATCATGAGACAGTCCTAAATTTCAAGCAAATACCTAATTCGATATAGACATTCAAAGCCATCCAGGGAAGTCACACATCCCTTTGCTTAAGGATGGATCAGTCAAGAAGGGCAAGTGAATTCCAGCCAGCTTAACTCTCTGTTTCACCCTGGACAAAAGGGGGCATCGAAACTCAACGTGTATAAGTTGGAAAACAAAAACAGAATGACAGAAAAACTCAGCAGGTCTGGCAGCATCGGTGGAGAAGAAAAGAGTTGATGTTTTGAGTCCTCATGACCCTTCAACAGAACTGAGTAAATATTAGGAGAGGGGTGAAATATAAGCTGGTTTAAGGTGGGGGGGGGGGTTGGGCGGGGGGAGAGAAGTTAGGGGGTGGGGTGGTTGTAGGGACAAGCAAGCAGTGATAGGAGCAGATAATCAAAAGATGTCACAGACAAAAGAACACAGAGGTGTTGAAGGTGGTGATATTATCTAAACGAATGTGCTAATTAAGAATGGATGGCAGGGCACTCAAGGTACAGCTCTAGTGGGGGTGGGGTGGAAAGACTAACAGGGCATAAAAGATATAGATTTAAAAATAATGGAAATAGGTGCGAAAAGAAAAATCTATATAAATTATTGGAAAAAATCAAAAGGAAGGGGGAAGAAACAGAAAGGGGGTGGGGATGGAGGAGGGAGTTCAAGATCTAAAGTTGTTGAATTCAGTATTCAGTCCAGAAGGCTGTAAAGTGCCTAGTCGGAAGATGAGGTGCTGTTCCTCCAGTTTGCTTTGAGCTTACTGGAACAATGCAGCAAGCCAAGGACAGACATGTGGGCAAGAGAGCAGGGTGGAGTGTTGAAATGGCAAGCAACAGGGAGGTTTGGGTCATTCTTGGGGACAGACCGCAGGTGTTCTGCAAAGCAGTCGCCCAGTTTACGTTTGGTGTCTCCAATGTAGAGGAGACCACATTGGGAGCAGCGAATGCAGTAGACTAAGTTGGGGGAAATGCAAGTGAAATGCTGCTTCACTTGAAAGAAGTGTTTGGGTCCTTGGACGGTGAGGAGAGAGGAAGTGAAGGGGCAGGTGTTGCATCTTTTGCGTGGGCATGGGAAGGTGCCATAGGTGGGAATTGAGGAGTAAGGGGTGATGGAGGAGTGGACCAGGGTGTCCTGGAGGGAACGATCCCTACGGAATGTCGACAGTGGGGGTGAAGGGAAGATGGGTTTGGTGGTGGCATTATGCTGGAGTTGGCGGAAATGGCGGAGGATGATCCTTTGAATGCGGAGGCTGGTGGGGTGATAAGTGAGGACAAGGGGGACCCTATCATGTTTCTGGGAGGGAGGAGAAGGCGTGAGGGTGGATGCGCGGGAGATGGGCCGGACACGGTTGAGGGCCCTGTCAACGACCGTGGGTGGAAAACCTCGGTTAAGGAAGGAGGACATGTCAGAGGAACTGTTTTTGAAGGTAGCATCATCAGAACAGATGCGATGGAGGCGAAGGAACTGAGAGAATGGGATGGAGTCCTTACAGGAAGTGGGGTGTGAGGAGCTGTAGTCGAGATAGCTGTGGGAGTCGGTGGGCTTGTAATGGATATTGGTGGACAGTCTATCACCAGAGATTGAGACAGAGAGGTCAAGGAAGGGAAGGGAAATGTCAGAGATGGACCATGTGAAAATGATGGAGGGGTGGAGATTGGAAGCAAAATTAATAAATTTTTCCAGGTTCCAACGAGAGCATGAAGCAGCACCAAAGTAATCATCAATGTACCGGAGAAAGAGTTGTGGGAGGGGGCCGGAGTAGGACTGGAACAAGGAATGTTCCACATACCCCATAAAGAGACAGGCATAGCTGGGGGCCATGCGGGTACCCATAGCCACACCTTTTATTTGTAGGAAGTGAGAGGAGTTGAAGAAGAAATTGTTCAGCGTGAGAACAAGTTCAGCCAGACGGAGGAGAGTAGTGGTGGATGGGGATTGTTCGGGCCTCTGTTCGAGGAAGAAGCTAAGGGCCCTCAGACCATCCTGGTGGGGGATGGAGGTGTAGAGGGATTGGACGTCCATGGTGAAGAGGAAGCGGTTGGGGCCAGGGAACTGGAAATTGTTGATGTGATGTAAGGTGTCAATTAAGGGTGAGCAATAAATTCTGGCCTTTCCAGAGATGTCCCCATTCCGTGAATAAATAGGAAAAAACACAATGGAGGTTAGTTATTCTGAGTGCAAAGGGAGTGCTGCACTGCCAGAGGAGCTATCTTTTGGAGATGTTAAACCAAGGCCCCCCTGCCATCCCAGGTAGATGTTAACAATCCTGTGGCTCTGTTCAAATAAGAGAGAGTTCAGCTTGATAGTTCTCCCTTAATTAGCCCTGCGAAATACAGATTCCCTGGTCATGATCTTATTGCTGTTCCTGGGATCTTGCTGTGTGCAAATTGGCTGCCATGTTCCCTACTCTACAACAGTACTTCTTTGGCTGTCAAACACTTTGGGACATCCTGAAGTTGTGAAAGGCACTACATAAATACAAGTCTTTCCTTCTGTACTCAAAAATAAAGATGATAACTAATGAGAACAAGAAAAACAGGAATACACATCTCACCTAGACACACACATACCACCCACAGACTCCCACACATACACCGCCCACCCACAACACCCCAGCCACACCCCCCACCCACAAAAACCCCCAGATACACCTCCCCAACAAGCCCCCACACACACACAACCGCCCCCCCATCCACAACACACACACACACAACACCCCACCCCCCACACACACACACAGACACACACACACTCTCTCTCTGGGGAAGGGACTGAACAGAAATCAAGCTGGAGTTCCATAAAGATTTCAGCTCTTTCTGATTAAATAAGCATTTTGGTTTGAACGGATTCATGGAGAATAAACCACAACTTACGCAATGCGAGAGATTCCATTTCAATTGCTGCAGATTACTTCTGAGCTAATACTTGCATTTGCTAACAAGCCAATAAATTGGATGTTAATTTTTTGAGTATTTATTTTTACTGTGGTTTTGTCCACATTCCTGATTCAGGATATATGGCACAGTGCTTCCTTTCACACAAGTCATTTTACAAGAAGCTAAGAGAGAGTAGAGGCATCACTATATATTTTTAACAGTCAGTTAGAGGAAAGTGAATGCTGAAGGGGTGACCTTACAGAGGACTTTACAATGAAGGCAGATTTTGACAGAGTAGGTACTTTCCTGTGAAAGAGTATAACTAGCTACTGTCAATCTAAGATGGTCACCAAGAAATCCAATCGGGAATTCAGGAGAAACCTCTTTACCCAGGGTGGTGAGAATATGGAACTTGCTATCACAGGGAGTAGTTGAAGCGAGAAAGGAACCAGCAGCTACAATGATTGACTTAGATGAGGAAAGACAGGTCGAGACTCCAGTAGAGCAGCAACTTGGTGGGCCGAAAAGCCAGTTTCTGTGCCATATTTTTAACTCGATGGGAAGCTGAGGTAAATTTTAATCTAACGATTATTCCCTGTGAATATGTGGCTGGTCATCACTTTCAAGGACAGCATGAGGATTAATCAAGATCCGAAAACCTCTCCATGCCAAAGTGTTTAGCCAATGGAGATGCAGCCTTGCAGGCAGAGTATTTAATCTGAAAGGAACAGAGATTAGAAATAAATCTCACCTCAACCCTGGGATGTTAATCCTCTGGCTTTTGCCTTCAGGTCACAGCTGAAAGAAATGTTTAAAAAAGCAGTGATTAATGATTGTTCTGAAACACAGCTTCTGCAACACTCAAACAACCAGTTAGCGTAAATTATTATACCCTCAATCCAATTGCAGTACTCACAGACATTTCACCCCAGAAAATGGAGAGAACCTGACAGGCTCTGGCTTTAAGAGAGCAGCACCCTGAAAGAAAAAATTCTCCTCATCTCAGTCTGAAATGGGAGACCCTCAGTTTTTAAACTCTGTCCCCTAGTTCTAGACTGTCCCACAAGAGGAAGCATACTCTCAGAATCCACCCTGCCAAGTCTCCTCAGAATATTATATCTTCCAAAAAGGCCACATCTCAAATCTTCTAAACTCCAATGAATATAGGCCAACCTTCTCAAACTCTCCTCCTAAGTTAAGCCCCCATCCCAGGAATCAGTCAAATGAACTTTCTCTGAACTGCTTGTAATGTAATGATATCCTTTCTTAAATAAGCAGACCAAAACTGTACACACTACGCCAGATGTGGTCTAGCTAAGGCATTTTCAACATTAATCCCCATTCCTCTCACTCAGGCGCTTACATTGGGCTGTGTGAAATGTCACTCCACTAGCATTAGGAGCCCTGGGTTACAACCACCCCTCCCCATCACCAGAGCCCATAGTCAACTCAATGGAGGAAAGGTTTGTAGGCCTGACTTGTGGTTTAGTCATCATCACGGCTGTTCAGTAGGCTTGCTGCTGACTTTTTTTTTCTTTATCCTTTGATGGGATGTGGATATTGCCAGCAAGGCCAACATTTGTTGCCCCTGAACTGAGTGGCTTGCTCGGCCATTTCAGAGGGTCAACCACATCGCTGTGGGTCTGGAGTCATATGTAGGCCAGACCGGGTAAGGATGGCAGATTTCCTTCCCTAAAGGGCATTAGTGAACCAGATGGGTTTTTATGACAGTCGATGGTGGATTCATGGTCTTCATTACAGAGACTAGCTTTTCAATTACAGATTTTTTTTCATTAACTCAATTTAAATTCCACCAGCTGCTTTAGGATTAAAGCCATGTGCACAGTGAATCCGCCTGGGCCTCTGGATTATTAGCCCAGTAACATTCCCACTACGCCAGCCTCTGCCCCAAAAAGCAGTGAAACTGTTGGTTGGAAGTGTCAGCCAACATGACACACACCCAATATTGATTTACAAGCAGCAGACTGAGCAGATTACTGGGTGAAAGACTGATGTCGCCAAAGTTAGTTTGCTGTCATATTCATAGCTTGTTTGTTTGTGTCAAATGTGAATGCAACATGGTCACATGTATAAATCTGGAGAATCGTATAAAACTGCTTTCCTCTTTTGAGGTTTCACAACAGTCCCCGTGTGCACATGATATCCAGAAATCTAGACTTGGAGATTCCCAAGTATCGACCCTCACCCCTACTTTCAGCAGTTGGTGTGCTGGATCAGGCACTGTTCTGTCCTGCACTCAATACTCCGATACTACACAGAAATCAGCCTGAAGCAAGCAAATTTAAATCATGCTGGACTGTCAGGAGTGTTGTACCTTGTATGGCCTCATCTGCCCGCTAGGAAAAGCAAGGAAGAGATGAAGGGGAGAGAGGGAGGAAAGGAAGAATCTATACAGCGCTTTTCCTAATGACTGGACATTCCTAAGTGCTTTACAGCTAACACCTACTTTTGAATTTCAGTTATTGTTACAATATAGAAAACCTGGCAATCAATGAGCACACAATAAGGATCAACAAACAGCAGATCATCTATTTCAGTGATATTGTTGAGGGATGTAAGCGATTCCATTGCGCGATTGGACTGACAGAGGGAATTCTCCTCGGGTCCAAATCAGCACTCCTCCCTAAACCCACAAACCAAGAAGCAGTAACAGTTAATTTAATTCACTTGTGTGCAAACTGGCTAGAGTAGCAATGCCTCAAACATCATTCACTGGCTGTGATATGATGAGGTGCCTTTTAAATTCTACTTCTTCCTTTACAAGTAAAAGGTGCAAAGTCTGTGATTGGCTCATGACCCCGGTTATAACTTCACAAGAAATGCAGGAGTTTTCTCTCACTTGACAGAGACCACACAAGGCGCCTGGTTCCCATCCCACCTTCAATATTTTGGTTTGAAATTAAATTAATACTTGATGCACTCAATAGCTCACATTGCATGCTTTCCAGTTGACTAAATCCCAGAGCTCAGACAAACAAACACCATTTATAACTCAGATTTCCTCTTAGTATTTATATATTCATAAACACAATGTAACAATGATAAATAGTAACAGGCACAAATACGATGGGCCAAATGGCCTTCTGCTCCTGCAATTGGCAAAGAGCCCTGGGGGAGATCAGGAATTTTTTTTTACACAAGTTGTGACCTGGAATGCACTGTCTGAAAGGACGATAAAAACAGATTCAATAGTAACTTTCACAAGGGAATTGGATGAATGAAGGCAGAAAACTACAAGACTATGGGCAAATTATAGGGGCGGGTGAGACTAGCTGGATGGTTCCACCCTTTCAAAGAGCCAGCAGAGGTACGATAGGTCAAACAAGCACTGTGTACAACTCTGGTCACTGCGCTATAAGGAGGTGATTGCCCGTAAGATTGGGTAGGCTGGGGTTGTTTTCTTTGGATAAAAGGTATGAAGCATATTAAATGGTGAAGATAATGATAGAGTGGATAGGAAGGAACCTATTGCCCTTAGCAGAGAGGCCAAGAACCAGATAGAAAATAATTGGCAGTAGGTAATCAGGTAGATAATTGGAGGGGTCTGAAGGAGGCAGAAACCCCCATTTAACAAAGGTTCCATAACCTTCAGGGCCATGGATCAAGAGCTGGAAGGTGGGAACAGTCTGGATATTTTTTTAATGGCCTCCTTCTGTATCACAATTTTTTCTGTGCTGTCACACCAAGCTCAAAGACTATTTTCTTATTCTTCGTTTATGTGGGCATCACTGACTAGGCCAGCATTTATTGCCCCTGTTCACAGGGCATTTAAGAGTCAACCACATTGCTGTGGGTCTGGAGTCCAGGTAAGGACAGCAGATTTCCTTCCCTAAAGGACATTAGTGACCCAGGTGGGTTTTTACTATGGTTTCATGGTCATCATTGGACTTTTAATTTGGTGGGATTCGACCCTGGGTCCCCAGAGCATTACCCTGGGTCTCTGGAATACCAGTTAGTGACAATACCACTACACCACCACCTCTCCACAGAAAACATGAGGCTGCATCCCCATCTCTCAGATACTTCCAAACAAATGTGTCCTTCAACCAAGTGTGATAAGGAGATTAAACAGCAAACAGCTTTCTGTAATCGCGAGTCAGGGAGGAATTTTCTATGATTTTTTTCCCTCCTTTTGACTCCTCTTTTGCCTCTCCAGGCAGGGAGAGGGGGAGGGGTAGCTCGGGAGTGGAGAGTCACAATGCTCCAGGCATCACAAGCGTAGCTAACTGGCCCAGCTGGGGTTTTCATGCCTGTCGTTTTCAGACGCTGGTGTGCAGTAATTAACAATGTAAAACTGAAAAACCAAAGCCGGCTGCAGCTCATTCCAACGCAAATGCCAAACTTACATGTGTCAAACTATGACAGTCAGCTCCTTCAGTACCAGCACTGCACACTTTGTAATCATCACTTTCACTGTGTTTGACTGAATGACATCACTCGCCCAGCTCCCTTGCTGAGCAGGAGCTAAAACCACCATTGACAAAATCTTCAATGACAAAGTAAAATTACTCTTCCCTACCGTTAGTTTATTTGGCAGGTTGCCATGGAAGCTCAACTACCCAGAGTTAAATCCACTGGGCTGGGCGTACTGCAGCCTATCTTTGGTAACAGTGCAGTCAGTACTGTAGCAGTTCATGGCAGGCAATAAAGCAGGGATTAGTCACACTGAACAGGACCTGCCAACCCAGACCGATAAAAAAAACATGCACACACGATATGCAGGAGACACTGAGGCATGGCTACATCATTAATTCAGACATAAAAATTATAAAGATGCCAAAAATATGAAAGCATACGAGAACATAGATAAAACTGAAGACAAACTCTGCCTAAAAATGCAGTGACACAATGTTAGTATCCAAAATGCCTGTACATGTAACTAATGTTAACTGCTCTGTAGTGAGCGAGTTCCCCTTATCTACAGAACGTTACAGTACATTCAGCCAGTCTCACCAGTGCCAGATCTTTCAAAGACCTTTCCAATTTTGTCCAAATCCCAGCTTTCTCCCCATAACCCTGCAAATTATTCCTCTTCAAGGACATGTCCAATTGCCTTTGGAAAGTTCCTATGGAATCTGTTTCCATCACCTCTCCAGGTATCGTGTTCAAGATCTTAGCAGATTGCTGGGTGCAGATATTTCTCCTCATTTGCCTCTCTAGTTCTTATTCCAATTATTTAAAATCTATGAATGGTCCTAATTGGTCTCCTCTAAGAACAACAATCCCAGCTTCTCCAATCTCTTCGCATAACTGAACTGAAGAGAATGAGGCTGGCAGCTAACATAAAAGGGAATCCCAAAGTCTTCTATAGGTACATAAGTAGTAAAAAGAGGAGTGGGGCTAATTAAGGACCAAAAAGGGGATTGACACATGGAGGTAGAGGGCATAGCTGAGGTACTAAATGATTACTCAGCATCTGTCTTTACCAAGGAAGGTGATACTGTCCAGGTTATGATGAAAGAGGAGATGATTCACTAGATGTGTTGTATTATGGGTTCTTTAGATGTCTCAGTGATGAGATCTTGCAACATGTATACTTAAACATGAAGCGTTTATTGTTAATCCTTAACTATTTACAGATCCCAGATATTGTCATGCATGGTGCTGCTTCTAGAGTGTTCTCTAGTCTATTGCCATGTGTCTCTATACATCATACTATGGATGAGGCTATTCTCAAGTCCAATGTTAACCCTTGCGCTGCTGAGCACCTCTACATTACAATGGCATGCAGATACACACATCCTACAACATCCCCCTTTCTTCTCCAAAGAAAACTTCCCTCCCTTCCAACAGAGCATTTCAATGCAGTCTTTACTTGCTATCCCTTCTCCTCCAATTCAAGTCTCTGACTTTATAAATTCAGATAGTCTTGAGGTTTGACAGCTCTTCCACATCTCGGTCTGCCATGTTTGGAGGAACGGTAATAGTGCTCTTGCATTTCTGGTGCTTGGTTATCCCCATTTGATTCACTTGCTGTGCTCCTTCCGAGTTGTGTTTCTCTTTATTAACAACACGTCTGTGGGTTTGTCCCATTCCTTCAGAGGGGAATGTGCACTCGTTCATTCCTAGCTTAGACTCCAATTTTCTTGTTGCGTGGTGTCCACCGTGCTCTTGCTGGATGTATACACTTTGCAAAGGGAACCTTCATTTCCACTTGTTTCACAATCTCAGTTAAACATCTGCTTGCTGTTCTATTTTCAAATTGTTTTGCAAGTTTCTGAGTCTTTTCATTCAGCTCAGTGGTTCTCAGAACGTCCGAGACATCCAGCGCTTTTTCTTCGTCTAGTTCCTCGTACTGCAGTCAGATTTACATTTTCCGATCTTATTTTTGTCTTTTCTTCCTCTGGCCACAGTAGAACTAGGTCCTCATGCTTCAGTTTGGTTTCACTGTTGGCCAGGTCTGTCTCCAGCGAAGTCTGAACTGGTTTCAGTTCTGTAATTGTGCTACTCATGGCTTCATTATCCACTCACAGCTTTGAATGTTCTACAGCTTATCCTTTCAATGCCTCATTTTCGTTCGACTGCTTCTTCAGCTTCTCATTCTCTTTCTTGTAGCTTTCGGCTTCCTCCTGGAATATGGGACATTGCTGAGTCTTCTCCACCAACTGGTTCTTCAGTTTGTTCAGAGTGACACTAAATTCATTTGCTTCTCTTCATAATATTCCAAAAGAACAAACGTTGCCCTAAGCTGTCCTTGTAGCATGAGGATTCTTCAACAGGTTTTCCCTTGCTTTGTGAAGCTCGCTTGCTGCATCGTGAGTTTTCCTGTAATTCAGTAGAATCGCAGGTTTCTTTTGCTGTGCTGCCGTTCTGCTGTTTAAGACAGTCTTCATTTCTTTTGGTTGCTGTATGGTTATACATTCCTTTTGCATTTTATGTTTAAGGGCAATCAACTTGTCTTTCAACTGTTTATTAACCTTTTGACCTCTTGCCAATTCACTCTGGGCTTCAGTGCATCATTTTGTTGATACTGATATTTCCAATGCAGCTTTTCCTGGTGATGTTCAACGTCCTTTTTAGCTCCTCATGTTCTTCCATGGCTACATATTAATTCTTCAAAGAGTCTTTCAGGATTGCAACTCTTTTGCATGTTTTTACTGCCTACTGTTTTGCCTGGCTGTATATCTGGTTGAGTTTTCCCAGCTCCCGCTTTGATTTCCCAACTATGGAGTTGAGGGTTGTTATTTCCTCCTGATACCTTTGTGTTGTCTCTGAAATTTGTTTGTTCAGATCGTCAACAGCTTGGTTCATTGAAGGCTTCAGTTTATCATGCGTTTTCAAAGATATACACTCAGCTTGAATCTTGCATTTCAAATCTTCCAGTCCAGCTCTGTGAACGCTTTCTTGTAAAACAGCTTCATTTACTTTTTGTATGTTCTGCTTCTTTTGAGTTTCCTCAGATAGCTTTCCTTCATTCATAGCCATCTGTTCACTCTGCACTTCCATCTGCTGCCCTCACTCTGGGGTCTTTTGGCTCCCTCTCTCTGGGGTTTCCTGTTGCTCTCAGTGTTTTATTGGGAGTTGGCCACTTTCTGGGGTCTCTTTTTGCCATTGGTGCTTTATCAGGCGTGTGCTAGACTTTCTTTTCCGGTCTGTGCTCTCCTCAACTTGAAATATCTTTCAAAGCCTTTTAACATGTCACCAAATATTGTTGAGTATCAATCTATACATTGGTTGTGGAATACATCACCAGTACGTGAACCAAACAGGAATAAAAACTTATCTACTTGTAATTCTCCTGTAAACTAAAAATTGTCTTCTCCAGGACTCCCATTCCTTGGTCAGGTTCAGCTCTTTGCATAGCAAAAAATGTGTCTGGATCTTCTAATATGCTGATGCTGTCTATTGCTTTTTTTTCTTGTAGTTACAGTTTTAAATGTTGTTGCCCCTTTAAGGCTGTCAGTGCTGTGACCATTTTTTTTCACTGGGGTTGTCAGCAGCTGCTGGTTCTGGCTCTGTGATTCTCCCACCCTTTTACAGGATGCCCGTGACCGTGGGCCATTTTCTTTAAACTTTAAAAAAAAAACTACTGCAGCAATTTCTTCTCTGGGGCCCCGAAAATCAATTTCAAGGCATGTTTTTTCAAGGTGGTTTTGTTTCTTCTCCTGTGACAGATTTCTTATTTGTTTTCCTATTTTGGCAGGCTCCCTGGTGATTGTGGGCCTGTTTTTTTTTTAAACCTTTAAAACTGCAGCGACTCTTTTCTGGGCAGTTCTCTCCCTTTTTTTAAAATCTGCAGGTACTTTTTATTTTGAATGTCCCGCACTTTGAGCATTTCGGCAGGTGTGCGCTTTTTAAAATGGTTATAAGCTGTTAACTCTGCAGCAATTCATTCTTCTATACAAGGAGCCAGGGACCCGACTGAAAGGGGTTCCCTTCCGTTTAAACTCTGCAGGCTTTTCCTTTTTTTTCAACTGCGCTCTGCAGGTTTCTCTCTTGACTCTGCCAGCTGATCTTTATTTAACTTTTTTTTTACTTCAGTGCAGCATAGCCATGTTATATGGTGCTGGCCAGTGTTACAGCTTTCTCCATCTGCCCCATGGATATGCTGAGCTGCAGGACTTCTACCTAATTATATAATGCAGGTACAGCTTTTTTTTTGTAATTTCTGCTCACTGTTTTGTGAACTGACCAGGTTCTTTGACTCTGCATCATTTACAGTCTTACAATTTTTTTGTATTTTTGCTCTCCATCTTGTGAACTGACCAGTATTCTTCACACTGCATCATTCAGGGTCTTGCAATTTTTTGTATTTTTGCTCACCATCTTCTGAACTGACCAGTAATCTTCACAATGTGTCACTCAGGGTCTTGCCATTTTTTTTGTATTTCTGCTCACTGGTCTTTGTAACCTGATCAGATCTTTTTCTTCTTTAGTTTTATTCAGGGCGTCTTGCAATGGACTTCCACTCATTCTGGTGGATTCCTCAACTTCTAAGTCTGCAGCGAAGCTTCTTCAGCTGTTTCTTCACTTTTTCTTCTCAGGCGCATGTCTCTTTAGTTCGGCTTCAGAGTTTTTGATATCTTGGGATGCTGAGTTCACCATTTAAAATACCACCGTTCATATCACTGCTGCTGTGGACCAGGTTGTGTTATGGTGCCAGCTGCGGTGTCTCTCGCTGATGAGATCTTGAGACTTGTGTGTTTAAACATGAACCATTTATTGTTAGTCTTTGACTATGCACAGATCCCATGTACTGTTTTACATGGTGCTGCTCCATGCAGGTCGGCTGCTTCTACAGTGTTCTCTCGTCTATTATCATGTGACTTCTATCCATCATGCCATGGGCGGTGCTATTCTCCAGACCCATGTTAACCCCTGCTCTGCTAAGCATCTTTACAATGACAACAGCATGCAGGCACACACACAGCATCCTACAACAAGGAAGGTTTAAAATTGATAAGGAGGTGGTTTTGGATAGGCTGGCTGTAATTACAGTGGATAAGGCATCAGGACCAGATGAGATGCATCCAAGGATACTCAGGGAAGTGAGAGTGGAAATTGCAGAGGCACTGGCCATAATTTTTCAGTCTTCCTCAGTGTCAGAGAGGTGCCAGAGGAGAATTGCAAACATTACACCCTTGTTCAAAAAAGGGTGTGAAGATAAAACGAACAACTACAGGATCTGTATCTTCGGTGGTGGGGAAGCTCCTAGAAACAATAGCACAGGACGAAATGCAAGTCACTTGGGCAAAAGTGGATTAATTAAGGATTCAGCATTCCAACCATCATGGATTCGTTAAAAACAAAAACAGAATTACCCTTCCAAGGGTCATGAGGACTCGAAACGTCAACTCTTTTCTTCTCCACCGATGCTGCCAGACCTGCTGAGTTTTTCCAGGTAATTCTGTTTTTGTTTTGGATTTCCAGCATCCGCAGTTTTTTGTTTTTATCTCTTTGGATTTGTTTAGCTAACTTGCTGGAGTTTTTTTCTGAAGAGGTACCAGATTATTTCTTGACGTCTTGCATAGTTGCAATGCCATGGACCAAATGTGCCCCACAGAATTCTCACAAAAAGGAAATCTGTTCAATACCCCAGTTTGTATAGAAAGCTGCATATTTAATCAAATTCAAATTTGAGAAATATCAAAGACCATGTAGCAATAAGTTCAATATTTAATAAAAAATACAAAATCTCATCTGAGGAGAAGTGTTGAAGATGGCAAGGCAGCTGCTAGTGACAGTGAAAATGGAGACATTCATTCTGCTCCAGACTGGGAGACACTGCTCATTAGCAACAGAACAGATTTGGCAATCACATTTCCAGCAGCTCTTTCTGACTGCGATCTCTGGAGCTTTCCAATAGCTTTTGGAGCAATTTTACATCAACATCAAAATCAAGAAATTCCAGCCTGAGAGACGAGTCCATTGAGTCGAAATTGATAGGGCGTGGCTCTTTCTGTTCCTCTCTTTGCACATGTTGCCCAACCTGTTGAGTATTTCTAGCAATTTCTGGTTTTATTTAAGGCAAATGGAGAACCTGGTCTCACAAGTCACTGAGAAACAACACATCTGATGCGGAGATCCTTCCTGACAACTCATTATGAAGAATCCTCTTGGATTGCATGCTTAAGTCCTGGAAAAATAGATGGAAACTTTCCACTCTACAACAAGCTCGTGAATCTCAGGAACCAAAACCATTAATGGTTATGAACCAATTAAAGATATCATTAATTTATTTGGATTGGGTATCGGTGTGGTTTGTCTCGTTAACAGAGAACATTGTTAAATCGTTCGGACAGAGTAATAAACACCACCAGTACTACCCTGAGATCCCAGCTGAATGTTTGGTCCGTGTCAAGTTCATCAGTATCGGCTCGAGGGGTAATGGGGAACATGCCACAACTTGACTCTGCACCTCAAAGTGCGAAGGAATCCAAAAAATTCCTCTGGATCAACAGCAAAGACTGGAGGAATTCAATACAGGCCAACAGATGATCCCTTCTGATCTACAGCAACACCTGCTTCTGTGCTCAAGTTTGGAGACAAGTTGTAAGCCTATTTTGGGGAAACCTATGAGACGAACGAGAGCAGTTTAGCATAGGAGAAGGCCATTCACCCCATCATACCTGTACTAGCTCTCAGCAATCCTCTCCCCTCACTCTCTGTAACAATTTTAAATAAAGGACACCTCATTACCGATTCCTCAATCAGAGACAACAATTGTTTCCTTTTCACTTGATCAAATCTCTTCATAACAATAATTAAAAACTTTATTAAGCCTCGTCCAATACATTCCCTGCACCAGTGGGTCGTCCAACCATTCAAGTCTGCCCTCAGAATGGGAGATGCCACCCATTCTTGGTGACTATGGCTTTAATGTTCTGTCTGTAACGGGGTTCTGAAAACAGAACAATACTGCAAATGGCCCAAGCAATGCCTTATACAAAATGTCACACCTCTTTTCTCTGCATTCCATGTCCCAACTTATAAAACTAATCATTGTGCTTTTTCAATGCCTTCTCTCATGCCAAGAACACATGAAAAATAAATCTAAAAATTTTGTTTCTCTTCCATATTCTCTTGTTTAAATTATTTTTTTAATGGACAATTGCTGGGCTGATAAAATGGCCTCAGCTAGTCACATGCTGGTAGTTTTGTAAAACTCTGAGCACTTCCAATGGACAAAAGCAAACTCGTCAATCTCCCGGAATGTGACTTGTATGAACATTCCAGCCAGTCAAACACAAAGAACTAGTAGATGAGGTGCCTGCACCAACCAGCTCTGGGCAAAGGCAGAGCTATTTGTGACTTCTCATCTCCAGCATTGTGCTAATGGTTCTACAGTCACCTGCTCAGAACAATGGTTTGAACAAGGGGACCTTGTCAGCTGAATGTCTCGACCCAAAACCACCCTGGCGCATGACTGAGAATTGAACTGTTTAAATTGCTTTAATTATACAGCTTTTAGTAACCTTAGAAGAGATGCCAGCACACGAGGCTATAGCAGCCAGCCTCTGACCTCCGTCTCCATCTAAACCTGGTCTCCAGAAAGAATCCTGCATTTCACCTACAAAGTGAACTAATTCCCGGAATACAAGAATACTCTGCTGCATCTTCACCAGCCTCAGCCTTCAACCAAGCTCTGAGGAAAAGACTTCCACCAGAAAACTCCAACTTCCTCAGACATTGACTTACTGGACTCTGGACTCATGTGAAACAATAATTCTTTTATTCTGTGTGTGCTCTTTGCCCTGTATCCCTCTTTTATTGTGTGAATGTAGTGACACCCACTCCCCACATTTTGAGTGTGCGTAAAATAAACTAACCCTCTGATTTTACCCTGTCTCGGGTTTGCTGTGGGCTTATTAAGAGGGGATTGTATCACTTCAAAACTGAGGGGTTGGAGAAAATACGCCACCACATAGAGAGGGGGAAAATCAAAAATCAAAAACAGCTTTCCATTTACAGGCAGGCGGCAAAATCACAAATCAGGGCTGTTTTAAATTAACCCCCCTCCTGCCCATAACACTTCATTTACCTACATTTGCATTTGAATTATTTTAACTCCAAGGGCAGGTCACTCTATTTGCCTGCACACACCACAGTGTCTCTCCAGAAAGTGGAAAACACACATTGCTTCACTTTTTTCCCCCAAAATTTGTCACTTTACACTTCACACTAAATTTTATCTGTCCATTTGACTAGCCTGTCTAAGTGGTTCGGAAGATTTTTACAATCCCACCTCATTGATTATCACACCTTCCACTTTTGTCTCATCAGAAAATGGTGTACTT
Source organism: Carcharodon carcharias (assembly GCF_017639515.1). Lineage (NCBI taxonomy): Eukaryota > Metazoa > Chordata > Chondrichthyes > Lamniformes > Lamnidae > Carcharodon > Carcharodon carcharias. The sequence goes on from NW_024470686.1 coordinate 316,708, forward strand.
TTTAACCTGTATGCGAAATCACGTAAATATATCCTGACAACAAAATACAATATACTAGCCCCCCTGGCACAACACTGCCAACAGTCCAAGCCCTGCCCTTCACACAAACTCATGTCCCTTAATCAACATTCCAGCCAGTGCTGATAGGAACTTGGTGGAGGAGCTGGTAAAATGGTGCGATAATAATTCGCTTAAACTGATCAAAACTAAGATGAAAGAACCAGTTAAAGACTTTAGGAAAAAGAAGTTAATAATATTTTTCCTGTGAAGGTTTGTCATGGGGACATTGAAACAGTCACTAACTACATGTACCTAGGTGTCAAAGTAAATGATAAGTTGAGTTGCAGCGAACAGTGTACAGCTGTGGAGGCCGAGGGACATACTCCATTATGTTGCCTCAGAAAATTAAAATCCTTAGTTGTAGATGCTATAAACATGAAAGTCCTCTACTGGGCAGGAGTTGAGAGTGCTATCCTTGTTGGATGCCTCTCCTGGTGCTGTTGCCTTCAGAAAGCAGACTCTAAAAGGGTACAGAGATTGTTGAACCAGGCTGGAAGGGTATTTAATGAACAGATCTTTCTGGAGAAATCGACTCTCAAAAGAATTTTGACAAGAGTAAAGGGCGTCATGAAGAGTGAAAATCACTCCATGCCTCAGCATTACTGTTGGATGTGTTCAGGGAAAAGGTTACAATCTCTCAGGTGCTGGACAATTCGATTCCTGAAGTCGTTCTCTATAAGGACTTTTAGCAGGAGTTTGATGTGTGAACGAGGGTGGGACTCACTGAGTGATCATTTTAATGAATTGGAACAGTTTTTAATACATATCTTAAAGTTGATCTTAGTGATAGGGTCATTTTCTTTTATTTATAAATGATAACAATAATTTTTTAACAAACAAGCAAGGTACCAGAAATGAATTTCCTTACGGACAATAAAGTAATTGATTAAATTGATTCATTCTCTTTTATCCAACATATATTTTGTTGTATGATGCTGTATGTGCCTGCCTGCCATTGTAATGTAAAGGTGTTCAGTGGGGCAAGGGTTAACATGGGACAGGAGAATGGCGCTGCCTATGGGATGATGTATGGAGCCACATGGTAATAGACTGAGAGAACAGTATAGAGAGAACATTCTAGAACAGTGTTCTTCATTGCCATGCCCTCGAGACCCTGGCACCTCCCAATGACACTAAGTGCAGTTCCCCGACTCCATCCAACCATTTTCAGTAACCACTTTACCCTCAGGAAAGGTCGTGACCTGGAACCCAGCCCAGCATTATATCCCTGTTTATTTTTTTAACATGAAAAAATGTAAACTGAGCCTATCAAAAGTCAGCCTTCTTTACAAGTCACATTGACCACATGGTACAATGTGCTCCAATAAGAATATCTAACTTTGTGCATGGTACAGTAACAGTTACATTACCATAGCAACCACCACAGAACTAGCAGAGAATTGAACAGTTGGTGTCATGTATTTTTTTGGCACAAGTGAATGACTGCAGTAGTAAGCAATAATAATTTAGCAGGCTCCCACGCTGCAGGCTTTTTGCTAAAGTAGCCTTTGCTTGAAAAATAGTGAAGACCACTGCTGCAGGAGCAGCCTATCTGCATGGTGAACAGCACCATTCATGACAGTAACCTGGGATCTGTAAACAGTTAAAGGCTACCAATAAAGGGTTCATGTTTAAACACACAAGACCTCACTCATCTCTCAGACACCACTGTATCAGGGAGACACGTAGTGCAACATATTTGGCAGTGGCAGACTGCAATGTGATATGAAAGGTGGCAGCGTTTTATATGATGAACCCAGAACAATGTCCCAAGGTCTGAAACGCTAAATGCAGCTGAAGCTGGGCTAAAGAGATGTGCACCTCAGAAGAAAAATTGAAGATACAGTTGAAGAAGCTTCACTGCCGAGTGAGCGGAAAGCTATCGCAAGACCCCTGAGAGACGCAGCGTGAAAAGGGAAAGCTAACCTAGTCGGATCACAAAGAAAGGCGAGCACAAATACAAAAATTGCAAGATCCTGAGCGACGCTGAGTTAAGACGCTTAGTTCGATCACAAGATGGTGTACAAAGCTACAAAAATCGCAAGACCCTAAGTGACACGGTGTGAAGAATACTGGACAGTTCACCAGATGGTGCGCAAACATTATAAAAAAGATGCTGAGGGGGGCTGTCCTGTGGCTTAGCAGCTCCACAGAGCAGCTGGAGGAAGGCTGCCTGTTAAAAATAAAACCTGCAAAGCACAGGAAAGGAAAACCTGCAGAGAAACAAAAGGCAGGCAGGGCAGAGGAGAAACTGCAGAGAAACAAAAGGCAGGCAGGGCAGAGGAGAAACTGCAGAGTTAAAAAGTGAGAAACCTGCAGAGCTTAAAAAAAAAAGCAGCCCTGCAGAGTTTTAAAAAAAAATCACTGCAGGTTTGACAGCTCATGGCTCTAAAAACAAAAGCAAAGCACCTGCCAAAACTCCCAAAGCGCAAGGCTTTCAAAAGGAAGCACAAAGTTAACAAAATGGAACTGAAGAACCGTCCAGAAGAGGTTGTAGAAGTTTTGAGGCCCACGATCACCTGGGAGCCCAACAAAACCCAAAAACGTGTGGGAAACTGACAGCACAGAAAGCCCAAGTGAATAAAAAAATGGTTATTGCACCAAGTCTTAAAGTAGTAACAAAATTTAAAATGGTAAATACAGGGAGACAAACTGGCCCTGGGCAGCAAATTAGAAGGGCCAGATGCATTTTGAATAAGGAAATGGCAGCACCAGGCACAAGAGTGGTCAAGCACACCCCCAATAGAGCACCAAGGGCAACCAGAGACCCAGTGAGAGGGCAACTCCCAATAAAGTGCCAATGGCAACAAAGGGTCCTGAGAGAGGGCAACAAAAGACCACATCGGAAGGCCAGCAAAAGACTCCAGAGAAAGGGCAAAAGGCCCCAGAGTGACAGAGCCAAAAGATTCCAGAGCAAGGGAAGCAGATGGCAGTGAGGAGTGAATAGATGGCTATGAATGAAGGAAAGCTATCGGAGGCAACTCAAAAGAAGCAAAATGTGCAAAATATAAACGATTATGTCCTACAAGAAAATGTTCGCATCAGAGCTGTATTGGAAGATTTGAAGTGCGAGATTCAAACTGAGTATATATCTTTGAAGATGCATGATAAACTGAAGTCTTCAATGAACCAAGGTGTTCGAGATCTGAGCAAACAAATATTCAGAGACAGCACAAAGATATCAGGAAGAAATAATGACCCTCAACTCCACAGTTGGTAACTCAAAGCAGGAATTGGGAAAACACAACCAGATGTTCAGCCAGGCTAGGCAGCAGGCAGAAAAGGCAAGCAAAACACCTGCAACCTGAAAGGCTCCTTGAAGAATCAATATGTAGCCATGGAAAAACATAACGAGCTAAAAAAGACATTGAATATGGCTTCAGAATAAGCTGCATTGGAAATATCAGTAGCAACAAAATGATGCACTGAAGCCCAGAGTGAGTTAGCAAGAGGTCAACAAGAAAATAAACAGTTGAAAGAAAAACTGATTGTCCTTAAAAGTCAAATGCAAAAGGAATGCATAGCCATGAAGAAACAAAGACTATCTTAAACAGCAGAAGAAACGCGAGGAGACTCTACTGGATTACAGGAAAATTCACGATGAAGCAAGCGAGCTTCACAGAGGAAAGGAAAACCTGTTGAACAATCTTCACATGCTACAAGAATCCCTCAAGTCAAAGTTTGTTCCTCTGGGAAATTATGAGGAGAAGCAAAATGAGTGTCACTCTGAACAAACTAAAGAACCAGGTGGCAGAGAAGACTCAGCAATGTTCCATAATCAAGGAGGAAGCCGAAAGCTACAAGAAACAGACTGAAGAGCTGAAGAAGCAGTCGAATGACAAAAGGAAAAGCCATCAAACTTTCCAAGCTGCGAACAGATAATGAAACTATGAGTAGCACAATTACAAACTGAAACAAGTTAAAGCTTCACTGGAGAACAGGCCTGGCCAACAGTGAATGACAAAGACAAAGCTCTGCTGCAGACAGAGAAAGAAAAGACAGAAATAAGATTGAAAAATGTAAATCTGACACTGCAGTACGAGGAACTAGACGAAGAAAAAGCGCTGGATGTCTCGGATGTTCTGAGAACCACTGAGCTGAATGAAAAGATTCATAAACTTGCAAAATGATTTGAAAATAAAACAGCGAGCAGACCTTTGACTGAGATTGTGAAACAAGTGGGAATGAAGCTTCCCTTTGTGAAACGTGTATGTCCAGCAAGAACATGGTGGGCACAACAGGGAAAAAAGCTTTGAGTCCACTCTAGGAATAAACGGAGTGCACATTCCCTGCGGAAGGATTGGGACAAATCCACAGGCGCAATGCAGGCAGGTTTGTTAACGAAGAGAAACAGAACTCGAAGGAGTACAAAAAAAAAATGAATCAAATAGAGATAGCCAAGTGCCAAAAACAGAATACGACTATGACTCCTCTGAACATGACAGACCGAGATGTGGAAGAACTGTTAAACCTCAAGACCGTTTGAATTTATAAAGTCAGAGACTTGAGATGGGGGAGCAGGGATAGCAAGCAGAAGATTGTATTGAAAATAGTTGGAAAGGAAAGCTTTCTTTGAGAAGAAAGGAGTGTTGTATAATGCTGTACATGCCTGCCTGCCATTGTAATGTAAAGGTGTACAGCAGATCAAGGGATAACATGGCACAGGAAAATAGCATTGCCCAAAGTATGATGCATAGAGTCACATGGTAATAGACTCTGAGAGAGAGCAGTCTAGAGAGAACAGTCTAAAAGCAGCCTACCTGCATGGTGAACAGCACCATGCATGACAGTAAACTGGGATCTGTAAATAGTTAGAGGTTAACTATAAAGGGTTCATGTTTAAACACACAAGACCCTCCCAACAATACGCCACAATGACTGAACCCATAATACAATGTAATCAAAAAACCCCCTGTGAGGCACATTATCAAAGTCTTCTGGAAATACATACAGACTGCGATGAATGTAAACATACTCTGATGTATTTATTCCTGAATCACATTGTGCTGATATCCTTGACACAATGTATCCCAATATGGCCACAAACTTCATGGTTACAAATTTCACCTCAAATTATGGATTCTAAGAGTTTGCCCACAGGTGACATTACACTAGTTAGTCCAGTTACCAGCATTATATTAACTGTTCAATATCTTACCGGTGTTACATGACTTAGTTATAGTTATCAGGTTTGTCCTTCTCTCCCATTTTAATTGCTTACTCCAGTACCCAGCACAATGTCAATATGTGAGGAGGATTGTCAAGTTGTAGTCAAATCCTCTGCTTCCATCTCTTCATTCTTCAAACCACAGGAAGAAGCTGTCAGCGTCCAGTGACTGATACACTTGAAATAATGTCCATTTCTCTGAATATTTCCTTTTTGACAGTCAACCCTAACAGCGGTTCTATATTCTTCAAATACACTAACATTCTCATTTCTATCTGTTTCTAACTCTGAGCACTTCTACACACTCTTTGTTTATTCTATTAGTATTAATCTGCTCACAGGCAGCTACTTCCTTTTATATTATCTGTTAGTATTTACTATTCCACTCCCTATCAACCCTCCTAATCTCTCTTCACCGCTCACGACCATTTCACACTCCTCACAATTGCCTTGTGCTATTGAACATAAGCATCAGGTCAAACCATGTGTAATATATAGACAACATTATATACATAGACACGCACTCTGTCTCAGTCTCTCTCTCTCACACACTCGCCGTCTCTCTCTCTCTCTCTCTCACACTCACCGTCTCTCTCTCGCACACACTCGCCGTCTCTCTCTCTCTCTCACAGTCGCCATCTCTCTCTTTCTCTCTCTCTCACACTCACCTTCACTCTCTCTCTCACACACTTGCCATCTCTCTCTCTCACACTCGCCGTCTCTCTCTCTCACTCTCCCACACTCGCCGTCTCTATCTCTCTCTCCCACACTCGCCCTCTCTCTCTATCCACACTCGCCCTCTCTCTCTATCCACACTCGCCCTCTCTCTCTCTCTCACACACTCGCCCTCCCTCTCTCTCACACTCCCTCCCTCTCTCTCACACTCGCCCTCTCTCTCTCACACTCGCCCTCTCTCTCTCACACTCGCCCTCTCTTTCTTACACTCGCCCCCTCTCTCTCACACACACTCGCCCTCTCTCTCTCACACTCGCCGACTCTCTCTCTCTCTCACACTCGCCGACTCTCTCTCTCTCTCACACTCGCCGTCTCTCTCTCTCTCACACTCGCCGTCTCTCTCTCTCACACTCGCCGTCTCTCTCTCTCAAACTCGCCGTCTCTCTCTCTCTCACTCGCCGTCTCTCTCTCTCACACTCGCCGTCTCTCTCTCACACTCGCCGTCTCTCTCTCTCTCTCACACTTGCCGTCTCTCTCTCTCTCACACTCGCCGTCTCTCTCTCTCTCTCTCACACTCGCCGTCTCTCTCTCTCTCACACTCGCCGACTCTCTCTCTCTCTTACACTCGCCGTCTCTCTCTCTCTCACACTCGCCGTCTCTCTCTCTCTCACTCGCCGTCTCTCTCTCTCACACTCGCCGTCTCTCTCTCTCACACTCGCCGTCTCTCTCTCTCTCACACTCGCCGTCTCTCTCTCTCACACTCGCCGTCTCTCTCTCTCTCACACTCGCCGTCTCTCTCTCTCTCACACTCGCCGTCTCTCTCTCTCACACTCGCCGTCTCTCTCTCTCTCTCACACTCGCCGTCTCTCTCTCTCTCACACACTCTCTGTCTCTCTCTCTCACACACTGTCTCTCTCTCTCACACACTGTCTCTCTCTCTCACACACTCTCTGTCTCTCTCTCTCACACACTCCCTGTCTCTCTCTCTCACACACTCTCTGTCTCTCTCTCTCACACACTCTCTGTCTCTCTCTCTCTCACATTCACACAGTGCCCTTTAAAATGGCCGGCATGTCTTAATTCCGGGATTCCCGACCCCATTCCCAGGCTGTCACATTTTTGGGAGTGCTGTTAAAGGGTGTACATACGAACAAGGAGCAAGAGTAGGCCATTCAGCCCCTCGAATCTGCTAAAAGATCATGGCTGATCTGATAATAATCTGAAATCTGCAAACCATCTACCCCCGATAACCTATCACCCCCTTGCTTACTAAGAATCTATCCACCTCTGCCTTAAAAATATTCAAAGGCTCTGCTTCCAGCACTTTTTCAGGAAGAGAGTTCCAAAGAGTCACGACTCTCAGAGAAAAAATCTTGTCTCATCTCGGTTTTAAATCTGCGACCCTTAGTTCTAGATTCTCCCATAACAGGAAACATCCTCTCTACATCCACCCTGTCAAGTCCCCTCAGGATCTTATATGTTTCAATCAAGTCGCCTCTTACTCTTCTAAACTCCAGTGGACACGAGCCTAGCTTGTCCAGCCTTTCCTCAGAAGACAACCCTCCCATTCCAGGTATTAGTCTGGTAAACCTGCTCTGAACTGTTTCCAACACATTTACATCCTTCCTTAAATAAGGTGACCAATACTGTACACAGTACTCCAGATGTGGTCTCACTAGTGGTCTGTATAACTGAAGCATAACCTCCCTACTTCTGTATTCCATTCCCCTTGCAAGAAATGATAACATTCTATTAGCTTTCCTAATTACCTGCTATTCTTGCATACGAGTCTTTTATGATTCATGCACTAGGACACCCAGAACCCTCTGCATCTCAGAGCTCTGCAATCACTCTACATTTAGATAATATGCTTCTCTTTTATTCTTCCTGCCAAAATGGACAATTTCACATTTTCCCACATTATTTTTATGTCTTGAGTCTATGAGTTCACTAGTCGAGTAAACTCGAATTGTTAGTTGATGCTCGCCATCAATAACAGAGAGAGACCGACATAAGAACAAACTGTGATCGTTTATTGTAACAGAAGGCAAAGCACTAATTCCTTACATTCTCCCGAAACCACCTCCAGCTCTAGACTTCCAGTTAACTAGCAGCTCATGCTGTACAGTTATTGGTCAGTATTGTCACATAGTTAGTCCTCTTGCATTCTCGTAAAGGTACACAGTACTGCACTTTACCATGTCCCTCCCCCTTTACTGAAAAAATACAGTTGAAAAACTTAATAACATGTGAACTATTTACACTAATAACTATTTACAAATCAAGTCTCTCAGGAAGCTTTCTCGGACGTGTTGAGCGTTGCAGTGCAATAATCTCGGCTGGATTTTCCAAGACTTCCTTTTCAGGGGACAGTTGTCTACTAGGTTAATAATAGCTTCTAACATTTTCCCTACGACAGATGTTGAGATAACTGGCCTGTAGTTTCCCGCTTTCTGTCTCCCTCTCTTTTTGAATAATGGAATTACATTTGCTCTTTTTCAATCCAATGGAACCTTCCCCAAATCTCAGGAGTTTTGAAAAATTAAAACAAATGAATCAACTATCTCACTTCTTTTAAGACCCTAGGATGATTGTCAGCCTGCAGCTCCAACAATTTACTCAGTGCCACTTCTCTGGTGATTGTAATTTTCCTGAGTTCCTCCCTCCCTTCCATTTCCTGGTGTACAGTGGCTTCTGGGATGTTATTTGTATCCTCTATATTGAAAACCGATGCAAAATACCTTTCAATTCATCTGCCATCTCCTTGTTTTCCACTACCAATTCTCCAGACTCACCTTCTATAGGACCAATGCTCACTTTAACAACTCTTTTCTTTTTTAAGTATTTACAAAAACCCTTACTGCTTTTATATTTCTGGCTAGCTTTCTCTCATACTCTAATTTTTCCCTCCTTAGTCTTTTAGTCATTTTTTGCTGTTCCTTATATCCTTTCTAATCTTCTGACCTGCAACCTGTCTTTGCACAATGATATGCTTTTTCTTTAAGTTTGATACTGTCTTTAAACTTTCTAGTTAACCACAGATGGTCTGTCCGTCCCTTGGACTTTTTCTTACTCTTTGAAATGTATCTGTCCTATGTATTCTGAAATATCCCCTTAAATGTTTGCCACTGCATCTCCATTGAGCTATCCCTTAACCTAATTTGTCAATTCACTTTAGCCAGCTCAGCTTTCATGCCCTCATAATTGCCCTTATTTAAGTTTAAAAACATAGCCTTAGACCCACTCCTCTCTCCCTCAAACTGAATGTAAAATTCAATCATATTATGCTCACTGCTACCTCTATGAGTTCATTCATTCATTCCATCTCATTGCACAAAACCAAGTCTAGTTTCGCCCGCTCTCTGGTAGGTTCCAGAATGTGTTATTCTAAGAAACTATCCCAAAAACATTCAATGTACTTCTCATCTCGGCTATCTTTGCCCATCTGACTTTTCCAGTCTATATGTAAATTAAAATCTCCCATGATTATCGCTGTGCCTTCCTGACAAACTCCAATTATTTCTTGAAAAGAAAAATACTGCAGATGCTGGAAATATGAAATAAAAACAGAAAGTGTTGGAAAAACTCAGCAGGTCTGGCAGCATCTGTGGAGAGGGAAACAGAGTTAATGTTTTGAGTCCATAAGATTCTTCTTCAGAATTCTGTTTCTCTCTCCACAGATGCTGCCATACCTGCTGAGTTTTTCCAACATTTTCTGTTATAGTTCCCATTAATTCTTCCTTTATGCTCCACCCTACCATGTGATTATTATTAGGGGGCTTGTATTCAACTCCCACATGTGACTTCTTGTCTTTACAATTTCTCACCTCTACCCAAACCGTTTCCACATCCTGGTTTCCTGAACTTAGGTCATCCCTCTCTATTGTGCTAATACCATCGTTAATTCAAAGAGCCAGCCCTCCACCTTTTCCCCACTTCCTGCCCTTCCTAAATATCCTGTACCCTTCAATATTCAGGTCCCAATCCATGTCCTCCTGCAACCATTGCTCCAAATTGTAATTATATATTTCTATATGCACTCTCAGTTCATCTGTTTTGTGTCAAATGCTATGTGCATTCAGATACAGAGCTTTTTGTTTTACCCTTTTATTCTTTTTATAACCTCTGGTCTCATCTGTTGATTTACTGTTAGATTTATACTCTCGATCCCTTCCTGTCACAGTCTGTTTTTCATTTCTCGTAAGATTACCTTTTTCTTTCGTCTTGTCTCTGCTCTTTGATGTGCCACATCTTCCCAAATTTGATCCCTTAGCCCCCACTATTTAGTTTAAAACCTTCTCTAATTCTCTAGTAATGTGACTCACAAGAATGCCAGCCCTAGCACAGTTCAAGTGTAGACCATCCCAAAAGTACAGCTCCCACTCTCCCCAGTATTGGTGCCAGTGCCCCATGAAGAATGGCCAATATTGTTCCATTGTTTAAGAAGGGTAGCAGGGATAATCCAGGAAATTACAGGCCGCTGAGCAGGGAAATTATTAGAGAAGATTCTTCGTGACAGGATTTATTACCATTTGGAAGCAAATGGACGTATTAGTGAGAGGCAGCATGGTTTTGTGAAGGAGAGGTCATGTCTCACTAACTTGATTGAGTTTTTCGAGGAAGTGACAAAGGTGATCGACAATGGAAGGGCAGTGGATGTTATCTACATGGATTTCAATAAAGCCTTTGACAAGGTCCCTCATGGCAGACTCGTACAGAAGGTAAAGTCGCACGGGATCAGAGGTGAGCTGGCAAGATGGATACAGAATTGGCTTGGTCATAGAAGACAGAGGGTAGCAGTGGAAGGGTGATTTTCTGAATGGAGAGCTGTGACTAGTGGCGTTCCACAGGGATCAGTGCTGGGACCTTTGCTGTTTGTAGTACACATAAATGATTTGGAGGAAAATGTAACTGGGCGAATTAGTAAGTTTGCAGACGACACTAAGGTTGGAGGAGTTGCAGATAGTGAAGAGGATTGTCAAAGTGATATAGATCATTTGGAGACTTGGGCGGAGAAATGGCAGATGGAGTTTAATCTGGACAAATGCGAGGTAATGCATTTTGGAAGGTCTAATACAGGTAGGAATTATACAGAAGCCTTAAGTGCATCAACGGGTGGAGGGATCTGGGTGTACAGGTCCACAGGTCACTGAAAGTGGCAACACTGGTGGATAAGGTAGTCAGGAAGGTATATGGCATGCTTGCCTTCATTGGCAGGGGTATTGAGTATAAAAGCTGGGAAGTCATGCTGCAGCTGTATAGAACCTTGGTTAGGCCACACTTGGAATATTGCGTGCAATTCTGGTCACCACATTACCAGAAGGGTATGGAGGTGTTGGAGAGGGTGCAGAGGAGGTTTACCAGGATGCTGCCTGGTCTGGAGGTTATTAGCTATGAGGAGAGGTTGGAGAAACTCAGATTGTTCTCACTAGAGCGACGGAGATTGAGGGGCGACTTGATAGAAGTTTACAAAATTATGAGTGGCATGGACAGGGTAGATAGTCAGAAGCTTTTTCCCGGGGTGGAAGAGTCAATTACTAGGGGATATAGATTTAAGGTGAAAGGAGAAAACTATAGAGGAGATGTGCGGGGCAAGTTTTTTACGCAGAGGGTAGTGAGTGTCTGGAATTCGCTGCCAGAGGAGGTGGTGGAAGCAGGTACGATAGTGGGGTTTAAGAGGCAGCTTGACAAATACATGAATAGGATGAGAATAGAGGGATACGGACCCCGGAAGTGCAAAATGTTTTAGTTGACAGGCAATATGATCGGCGCAGGCTTGGAGGGCCGAAGGGCCTGTTCCTGTGCTGTACTTTTCTTTGTTCTTTGAACTGGAAATCGCTTCTCCCACACCAGCCTTTCAGACACGCATTCAGCTCCCGAATCTGATTTGTCCTATGTCAATTTGCACGTGGCTCAGGTAATAATCCAGGTTCTGCTTCTTAATTTGGTGCTGAGGTACTGACATTGCAGAACCTCCTTCTTTGTTCTACCTATGTCATTGGTATCTACATAGACCACAACAGCTGAGTCCTCCCCCTCCCACTGCAAGTTCCTCTCCAGCCCTGAGCACCGGGCAGGCAACAAAGCCGTATGGACTCACGCTCTTTGCTGCAGAGAATGGTGTCACTCCCTCTACCTCTACATTCCTGTTTGCTCCCTCCACTTGGATGGTTTCCTGTACCACAGTACCATGGTCACTCTGCTCATCCACCTGCAGCCCCCACTCTCACCCAAACAAGCTGAGAGAACCTCAAACCTGCTGGACAATTGTAGAAGCTCACACTCCTGTTCTCTGGGTCCCCTTACCTGCCTCCTTCACAGTCACACCCACCTGTCCCTGACCAAATCAGAAGACCCTATCCTAAGTGGTGTGACCGCCTCCTGATACAAAGCATCCAGGTAACTTTTTCCCCTCCCTGATGCGTCTCACTGTCTGTAGTTCAGCCTCCAGCTCATAAACTCTGAGCTGAAGCTGCTCAAACTTCAAACACTTACTGCAGACTGCGTGGGATGGTTCCTGTCAGAAGGCTGCATCCAGCACTCCGACCCTGGCCAGCTCGATTGCAGAGACAGCTATCTCCTACTCCTTTGCAATTTTCATGGAATCGGGCCGGGTTTGTAAAGGGTTGTGGTTCAGGGACCCTCAGAGGAGTCATGAACCCCAGTCTGCATGAGGGCACCTTAACATGAAACACTCTGAGGAGGAGCCACACCCCCAGAGGGATGTAGGGAATCGGGGCTCTGGTGCCAGACACAGACACACAGAGACACACACACACAGACACAGTGTGGTCATTCATTGACCAATTCCCACCCACGCCTTAATCCTGGGGGCTGCAGGGTTCCAGTACTTCACCATCCCACCCTTCTCACCTCCACACTCACCACCAGTGAGAGCAAAAGATTCCACCCACCCTCTCTCACACTTGTTCTCACATTATACCAGAGAATTAGGACCCTGATTATACACTTCATTAGAGCACTGAGCAAATTTTGGGCTTCCCAGTCCAGAATCAGAAGGGATTTCATCCACGTGCTCAAAAATTTCTTGTTTCTCTTCCTAAAACAATGACATTCACAGATATGAATCTTAAATCCTGTAATATTAAAGAATGCGGAGGATAATGCAGGTTAACATTGGCTGAGAGTTTCGAATCACATGGTATCTGGCTGAGGGTATATCAGAGTGAACAGGACAAACGGTCTCCCACTTGCAGTCAGGAATCCATTGAAAATTTGAGTCGTGTCACTCTGATCCACATTAGACATGAATTTTCAGTTCAAATCTGCCCCTAGTCTGGCACCAATGAGCATCAGCTGCAGAATGCCTGATGTGGGGGGAATAAGAAAACGTCACTGACAATTGCCACAGCTCCGAGCAAGTAGCTCTCCTTTCTGAGTCAAAAGAAATTCTTCTCAATGGGTTAAGGCCGTTATTGGCAGTGGGGGGGGACAGTGAGCAGAGTGTTAAATTGCACCAAACCACTGAGCACCAGATCTGGGAGTGAGGGATGCCGACATTGGGCATGCTAAATGGAGCAAGTGGAGAGGTAACATTGCTCAGCTCAGGGAGTGGCCACATTCACCAAAATAAACCAACAGGGGAAATGCCGGTGAAATTTCTAGTGGAGAAATTTCAATCAATGCTTCTGAATGATCTGCATTGAAAGGGAAATAATGGGCTTTAGGCAACACATAACTCTCAAATTTCGACTTGGATGTTTTCTGCAAGGAACCGTGCTATTTTAAAAAGCCACGAGAATAAAGTGTCAGATGGGTTGGGATTTTTGGGAAGAGCTGGGAATCTTCCTGAATGCTGCTCTCCCCCACCGCCTCAAACTGACAGGGCCAACTGGTATTTGGCCAGCAGCCAAGTACTAAGATTCTCTTCTCCCCCCCGCCCTCCCTCCTTCCCTCCATTGCTGAGATATCCAAGTGCCCAAGATGCTTGGACATTTTAGATTCTGCCAGTATTAAAGGGCAGTCACTGAAACTTGAAGGGGGGGACAGGGTGGAGATAAGAATCCTTCAATTCCTCTGTAGTGATCAGAGAAGAATTCTCTGAATCTTGTGGGAGGGTTGAGGCTTGTTCATTTTTGTGCATGGACTGGAGCAGCTTCCATATTCACTCAAACTCAAGGCTCAACTCACAACGAACCATGGCTGGTTGAACGACTGCTGACCATTCTTACTGCATTCGCCACCTATTGATCCAGTTACCCAAAATCCCACTGAAACAGGTGGCATTGTTCTTGATTATTTAATTCGACCCTTTTTTAGGTCATCTGCAGGCGTGGAACTTTTCCCTATAACGCTCTCATTCAAGTGATCTGTATGTGTACAATAAAAATAGCAAGACTTCCGATAACATCTTGGCTAACAGGCAGCCCAGATTAGCAACATTGGGACTGGACGCCAATTCTCAAAATAAACCTGTTCCACGTCGTGCTTGTGAGTGACCAGCATGAGGGGCAGAGTGGACAAGTGCAGAGTCAGGCTCCTTTCACCTTGAAAAGTAATGCTCTGCACTCCACTGCAAGAGTCCGTTCACCTCAGCACCTGATGGTTCAATTAATCAGCCTCTCTTGGCAGGTACAGCTGCAATGAAATACAGAGTTGTTTTTGGGGGACTTGGAAAGCAGTGAACTCAGGAGGTCTCACCGCAATTGTCCTACCTCTCACCTCCCCAGCTCCTGATAAGCATGCTCCCGCACATTCCCATTGAGCATATCAATCCTGGTGTCAGTCGTGACTCAATGGGGAGCACTCTCACCTCCAAGATCGAAGGCTCAAGTCCCACTCCAGATACTGAAGCACCTACTCCAAGCTGACATTGACAGAGCGGCAGTGTGTGTGAAAAATGGCACTATTCCAAAGAAGAGCAGAAGAGTTCTCCACAGTACCCTGGGCCATCATTCAGCCCTCATCCAACATCACTGAAGCAGTCTGACCTGGAATTTCCACAAAGTTTTGCGGGGTTTTTTGGCACATGCATCATTGAATTTAACATGTAAACTATGGTCTGTGCAACACAACCTGCTGCAAGATTTTCAGCCAGTTTTAAAAGCATTGCGCTAGAAGTTGGCCCCTCCCACAAAACAGCTCACAAAATCCCTCCTGGGTAAATCAATCACCATTGGGAGTTTCTGCAAATTACGTTTGTTTGCAAACCCTCCAGGAGGTTCCAAACATCAAACTGAGGACACAAGTAACATCCCGGACATAGCTGTAAATCAGGAAATGGAAGGGAGGGAGGAACTGAAGAAAATTACAATCACCAGAAAAATGATGTTGAGCAAATTGTTGAAACTGCAGGCTGACAAATCCCCCAGGGTCAGGTGGACTTCATCCAACGGTCTTGAAAGAAGTGTCTAGTGAGAAAGGTGATGCACTGGTTTTAATTTTCCAAAATTTATTAGATTCGGGCAAGGTTCCATTAGATGGGGAAATATAAAATATAACTGCTTTATTCAAAAAGGGAGGGAGACAGAAAGCAGGAAACTATAGGCCAGTTAGTCTAAAATCTGTCATAGGGAAAATGTTAGAAGCTATTGTGAAAGATGTTATAGCAGGGCACCCATAAAAATTCAAGGCAATCAGGCAGAGTCAGCATGGTTTTGTAAAAGAGAAATCATTTTTAACCAATTTATTGGAGTTCTTTGAAGAAGTCACGTGTGCTGGGGGTAAAAGGAAATCGGTGGATGTACTGTACTTAGATTTCCAGAAGGCATTCGATAAGGTGCCACATCAAAGGTTATTGCAGAAAATAAAAGCTCATGGTACAGAGGGTAATATATTGGTACGGATAGAAAATTGGCTAGCCAACAGGAAGCAGAGAGTAGGCATAAATGGGTCTTTCTCTGGTTGGCAGGATATAATAAGTGGTGTACCCCAGGGGTCAGTGCTGGGACCTCAACTCTTTACAATTTATATAATTGACCTGGATGGTATAGTTGCTAAATTTGTTGATGATACAAAGATAGGTAGGGAAGTAGGATGTGAAGAGGGCATGAAGCTATAAAGGGATACTGATAGGTAAATCTGGCAAATGGAGTACATTGTGGGAAAATGTGAAATTGTCTATTTTGGCAAGAAAAATAAAACCGCATATTATCTAAATAGTGAGAAATTGCAAAGCTCGGAGATTCACAGAGGGATCAGGGTATCGTAGTGCATGAGTCACAAAACGTTAGTCTGCAGGTACAGCAAGTAATTAAGAAAGCTCATAGAATGTTATCGTTTATTACAAGTGGAAGTGATTACAAAAGTAGGGAAGTAATGCTTCAGTTATACAGAGCACAAGTGAGATCATATCTGGAGTACTATGTACAGAACTGGTCCCCTTATCTAAGAAAGGATGTAAATGCATTGGAAGCAGTTCAGAGAAGGTTTATCAGATTAATATCTGGAATGGAAGGGTTATTTTATGAGGAAAGGTTGGACAGGTTAGGTTTGTATCCGCTGGGGTTTAGAAGAGTAAGATGCGACTCGATTGAGACATATAAAATCCTGAGGGGTCTTGACAGGGTGGATGTGGTGAGGATGTTTCCTCTTGTGGGAGAATCTAGAACTAAGGATCACTTTAAAAATAAGGGCTTGCCCATTTAAGACAGAGATCAGGAGAATCTCTCAGAGGGTTGAGAGTCTTTGGAACTCTCATCCTCAAAAGATGGTGGAAGCAGAGTCTTTGAATATTTTCAAGGCAAAGCTGGTTAGATTCTTGGTTAACAAGGGGGTGAAAGGTTATCGGGGAGTAAGCAGGAATCTGGGGTTGAGGTTACATTCAGGTCAGCCATGATCTTATTGAATGGCAGAGCAGGCTCAAGGGGCTGAATGGCCTCCTCCTGCTCCTAATTCAAATGTTTGTATGTTAATTTTAAACTGATGAGGGCAAATTCATGAATAGGCTCATTTTAAAAGGCTTTGAATGTTAAATATTTCCTAAGAAATTCATTGCTGCACAAAATGTAATATCTCCAAATTTGCAGATGACACAAAGCTGGATGGGAGGGTGAGCTGTGAGGAGGATGCAGATGTGCTTCAGTGTGATTTGGACAAGCTGAGTGAGTGGGCAAATGCATAGCAGATGCAGTATAATGTGGATAAATGCGAGGTAGCAAAAACAGGAAGGCAGATTATTAGCTGAATGGCTATAAATTGAGAGGGGGGGAATGTGCAACGAGATCTGGGTGTCCTCATACACCAGTCACTGAAGGTAAGCATGCAGGTGCAGCAGGCGGTGAAGAAGGCAAATGGTATGTTGGCCTTCATAGCGAGAGGATTCGAGTACAGGAACAGGGATGTCTTGCTGCAATTGTATAGGGCCTTGGTGAGACCACATCCGGAATATCGTGTGCAGTTTTGGTCTCCTTATCCGAGGAAGGATGTTCTTGCTATAGAGGGAGTGCAGCGAAGGTCTACCCAACTGCAAATACGTTTGAGTGGAAACTTGAGGGGTGAACATGATTTAAAACAGGGATATTTTGTACCAGAATCCACCCCACTATCAGGTCACTGTTACACTGCTGTTTGTGGGAGCTTACTGTGCGTATTCCCTACATTACAACAAAGACTACACCTCAAAAGTACTTCAATGGCTGTAAAGCATTTTGGGAATTTGAGGTTGTGGAAAACGCTATAGAAATGTAAGTCTTTCTTTCCATTTCACTTACAAAATTCCATTCCACAAGAGCAGGGCAGCAGCAAATAAAGCCACTACCTCCAATACCACCAACTCCTGAGCTACCCCTTGGTAAATCAGAATAACTGTACAGAACACTACCTCTCTCTCTCTCTGTACCCTCAGTCAGCCTTTCAAAGTTCATAGATGACCAACCCCCAGGCCCAAGATGTCTTCCTTCTTCCTTAACCGAGGTTTTCCACCCACGGTGGTTGACAGGGCCCTCAACTGTGTCCGGCCGATCTCCCGCGTATCTGCCCTCAGACCTTCCTCTCCCTCCCAGAACCACGATAGGGTTCCCCACTTATCATCCCACCAGCCTCCGCATTCAAAGGATCATCCTCCGGCATTTCCGCCAACTCCAGCATGATGCCACCACCAAACACATCTTCCCTTCCCCTCCCCTTGCGGCTTTCCACAGGGATCATTCCCTCCAGGACATCCTAGTCCACTCCTCCATCACCCCCTACAACTCAACCCCCTCCCACGGCACCTTCCTATGCAATCGCAGAAGGTGCAACACCTGCCCCTTTACTTCCCTCTCCTCACTGTCCAAGGGCCCAAACACTCCTTTCAAAAGAAGCAGCATTTCACTTGCACTTCTCTCAATTTAGTCTACTGCATTCGCTGCTCCCAATGCAGTTTCCTCTACATTGGAGACACCAAACGCAGACTGGGTGGTCGTTTTGCAGAACACCTTCGGTCTGTCCGCAAGCATGACCCAGACCTCCCTGTCGCTTGCCATTTCAACACTCCACCCTGCTCTCATGCCCACATGTCTGTCCTTGGCCTGCTGCATTGGCTTGCAGTGAAGCTCAACGCAAACTGGAGGAGCAGCACCTCATCTTCCGACTAGGCACTTTACAGCCTTCTGGACTGAATATTGAGTTCAACAATTTCAGATCCACCCCCTTTCTGATCCCCCTTTTTCCTATAATTTATAATTTTTTAACAAATATATTTTTCTTTTCCCACCTATTTTTAAATTTATTTTGATCTATTGTTTTATCTCCACCTTTTAGCCCATTTTGATCCCTTCCCCCCACCCTACCCCCACTAGGACCATCTGCCACTAGCTTGTCCTGCTTGCCACCCTTAATGTCCCCATTAGCACATTCCTTAGATGATATCACCACTGTCAACAACCCTTTGTCCTTTTGTCTATGACATCTTTGGCAGTCTCTTCTTGGCCTCTACCTATCACTGGCCCTCTATCAAGCACTACCTGTCCCTCCCAACCTCTCTACCAGCATATATTTCATCTCATTTCTATATTTTTTAATACTGAAGGGTCATTCAGACCTGAAACTTTAACTGTGTTCCTCTCTGCAGATGCTGCCAGACCTGCTGAGTTTTTCCAGGTATTTTTGTTTTTGTTTTAGATTTCCAGCATCCGTAGTTTTTTGCTTTTATAACTTCCTCCTGTTTGGAAACCCACCAGCGAGGACATCCCTCAACTCACATCACACAGCCCTCAATTCAATCAATTCTGGACTATTTTCCATCTCTCCTCCCAATACCCACTGCTTTCCTTGTGGCCTTTGTGAGGGGCTTTCGGAGTTTATAACCTGCATCTTGATCTAACGGTTATTGTGGAAAGGTGCAGTTGAGGTATTGGATCAAACAGGATCTTGCTGAAAAGAGAGGACGAATGGTCTACACCAGCTCCTACTGCTTGTGATCATCGAATGGTGTTGGAAGGGGTGGTCTGATCCGGGAATGGTCCGATCCGGGAATGGTCCGATCCAGGAATGGTCCGATCCGGGAACCTCGGCGGATCAACCCAGTTCTGATTGGGCAATTAACATTAGTCATCCACGCCAAATCGACAGGCAATTTGCATTTCAGCTCAGCATTAACAGCCAATTCCAGAGTTGGACAATTTGAATAGGATCACACAACATATTCAGTGGTCATTTCCAATGGGCCTATGTCATTGGTACATCAATCCTGCCTGACCTTTCATCAAAGCTCTGACAATGTCACACAGAGTCAGGGTCTTTTATGGCAGAGTGAAGTCATTCAGCCCATCAAGTCTATGCCACTCTCTATATGGAAATCCAGTCAACCCCACCTCCCTTGCTGTATCCCCACAGTCCTTCACATTTATTTCTTTCAAGAATCCATCAATGTGTTCCCTTTAAAGGTTGATCCGCTCTGAAGAAATGGGCCAGTTTTGTGGAATTTGGAGGGTCACTCTGGGTCCCAGGTTTGCCTATGGCAGCGCTGGATTTACTGCCTAAAACTAACCTTGTAATCTGAGAATGATGTGCATGACCTCTCCATGCTCCACTGTAAGGTTACCATTCAATGTTTGCGTATTGATACCCGATAGTTCATTTCAATTGTCAGATTCACTTCAATCTTCATTGAAAACAGAGGTGAGGATGTGGTCGGTCAATGATATATAAAGGGTGGAGGCTGTAATGATTAGCACTCTGTGGGTTCCCAAACCAAAGTTATTGTGTTGACAATTGGAATCAAAAAATTGACAGCAGCCTGTTGTGACCAGCAATGAATACAATCACCTACTTCATCCAGTTCAATAGTCAGGGCAGGATGAAGCAGGAAAACAATGCACCAATTTCACAAGGCAACGATAAAGGATCACATTAGGTAACATAGCAAACTTTTAAAAATTGTCAATAAGGGAATTCTAATCAAATGACCTGGGGCGGGATCTTTCAGTCCCAGCCACCAGCGGGATTTACCAGGACCGCCTAAGTCAGTGGACTTTTGACTGACTCGCCACATCCCCTGTAGCTGAACTGAAAAATTCCAGCCCCGTTGCAGACCTGTTAAAGAAAATAAAATTTCATTTATATAGCACCTATCACAACCTCAAAAGATCCCAAACTACTTTACAGCCAATAAAGTACTTTTGAAGTGTAGTCTGTTGTTTGAAGGAAAGTTTGTAGTTTTGGAAACACAACAGCCAATTTGCACACAGCAAGCTCCCACTTAGCAATATGATAATGGTCAGGTCATCTGCTTCGACGAGATTGATTCAGGGATAAATGTTGGGCAGGACACCGGGGAGAACTCCCTCCTCTCCTTCAATTACTGCCAAGGGATCTGTTACATCTGCCTGAGGTGGCAAACGGGACTTCAGTCTAAAATCTCATCTGAAAGACAGCCCCTCCAACAGTGCAGTACTCCCTCGGTGCAGCATTCCCTCAACGCGGAGTCCCCTCTCAGCACTGTGCCCCCACCTCTCAGTGCCATGTGCCCCCTCTCAGCCCCTCCCCCCCCTCCCCCCCTGCTCTTGGCCTGTCTCCCCCATCTCTTAGCGTAGAATCCCCCCCTTTCGGCACAGAGGCCCCCCACGCACCCCACCCTCCCTCAGCATGGAGGCCACCTCCCTTCGGCACAGAGACCCCCACTTGGCACAGAGCCCCCCCTTTCAGCATTGAGCCCCCCACTCTTAGTGTGGTGGCCCCGCCCCCTTGACATGGTGCTGAGCTGTCGGCCTAGATTAGATTAGTATTGTCTCTGGAGTCGGGTGGAACTTTCTGACTCAAAGGCTAAAGTATAGTTGCAAATGCACAATTTCCTTGTTTTTTTATTTGTAGATCAGGAGTCTCCAATTTACTCTGAGGATAGCTCATTTTATTTTCAATGGAGAGGGGGCAGTGAAGAGCACCGCAGATCCAAAATTATGCTGGAATGGTCCAAGCATCTGATGAGCATCTTAACCTCCCAGCTCAGAAATACGCTGGATTTTCCGGTACTCTGTAGGAACATGGATACAGCGGTTTTGACCATGTTGAGCTCCCCAACATTGTCTCTCGATTTGCTTCCTGCACCTAGAGGCACATGGGGCAGATGAAGCACATGCTCACGAGTCTGTTTCCCATAGCTTATTTACCTGGAACAGGTCGCTGGCCCAAAGCTGGAGGCTTTAGCTTGAGTGGCGCCATTCCACACTAAACATGGCTGACCGAGAGTCTCTCCCACTCTTATTGCTTTGCTATCAGTGTTGGAAGGATCTGGATAATCAACCTGTGCGGCCACCGAGTTTCCAACTCAGAGCTTCTGGCTCAGGGAAAGGGACGTTACCCACTCTGCCACAAGAGCCCAAGCTCCCCAAGATTAACAAGAGGTTATTTTCAATCAGTTCCAAAGGAAGCATTGCCCAGTGGAGTCAGCCTGCAAGGCTAACCCTATATCAAGTAGACTTGCAGTGAAAATCGAGGGACGAAGATCAAAATAATTCAAGATGTTCCTCAAGTCAAATACAATCTTTAAAAATATAAAAATCATTAAAAAAAAGCAAAGCAGTTTGGTCCGTTGAGGTTAACACTCCAATGATGGCATTTAACTGTATTTTGAATAACCCAGTTTTTTTTTTCCTTTTTCTGGGACCACATTCCAAACATGTTCCTGCTGAATATTCCACATTGGCATATGATGTAAATTGATATTTATATTCCTTGAACACTTGAGAGTAACAATCTGGATTTACCGCGTCAGTAGATTTGGACTCTGCACCACCGCCATCTTGTACTTCCTGGCAGGCAGGAAGGCAGCTCGGACTTGGTTCAAAGGTCAAGAAATGATGGACGTCAACCAGAAGGGGACAGGAGAGAAAATGAGATGGAAGAGTTTAGGGGGGAAGGTGAAGGTACAGCCAAAGGAATGTGCTGAGGAGGTTTCGAGAAACAGGAAGCTAACAGGACAGAGAAATCAGTCAAGCAATACCATCTTTTCAAATGTAAAAGCCCTGGATATTTCTGACCAAGGACAAATTAGCAGTTCTATGATCCATTGTTTTTATATGGACTTGTTCTATCTCAATTCCCCAGATAAAAAGCACAGACATACAAGATGTTTGATTCTTCAGGGTGTTCCAAAGTGCTTCATATGACTGTAGTGTTTTTGAAGAGTATTTCCGGTTGTGATACAGGAAGCCTAGCAGCCAATTTTCAAATAGCAAATAAGATAAATAAAACAAAGAACTTGCATTTCTATTGCACCTTTCACACTTTCAGCTCATCCCAAAGTGCTTCACAATCAACAGAGCACCTTTGAAGTGTAGTCACTGTTGTCAGGTAACACAGCAACCAATTTGCACGCAGAAAGGTCCCACAAACAGCAACATGGCAATAACCAGAAAATCTGAAAGCCAGCACCTCTGACAGTGCAGCATTCCCTCAGTGTCAGCTGAGATCAGCTGAGATTTTGTGCTCCAATCTCTGGAGTGGGGCTTGAACCAGCAATCTTCAGGGGCAAGAGTGTTACCCAGTGACCCAGGGCCAACACCAGCAAATGGGCAGCTAACTTGTTTATTGAGTAAAGCATACTGGGAGAGCCCTTCATTCTTCAATTAAATCTTTCACATGTGCTTGAATAGTCTGACAGGTTAACAGATTCATCTAAAAGATGGTACCTACAACCGTGCAGCACTCCCTCAAGCGCTGCATCAATATGAATAGCTGACATTCAGCAAAACTCTCACAATATAAAAAGCAAAGAACACAGGGACGACGCATCAGATTTGGCATCAACGATCGCCATTCATTAAGCTAGAGCTATGAGCTGACAACAGCAAGCCAAGGGTAAAAGTTCACTTTCACCCCTGACTGAAGCAGTCCCTGGTTTGTCGGCATGGAACTAGGCATGTGCATGAAGCATTCCTCCCTCTTAACACAGTCAGATTCAACTACCTCCTTCACAGAGCTGCTTCATCAGGTGACTGTCATGGGAATAAGCAAAGAATAAGCAAAAAGTGGGAGCTGACAGCACTGTCAGCAACAGCCAGAAGTAATCCTGCTTCACGACCTCTTCACCAATAGTAATCCATTCATTAGAAACACTGAAAATCTCATCCAGCTGCCAGGGGACTGTATAAAACTGCAGTGTGTGTGTTCCATTTACGCTTTGTGATGTGGAATCATTTCTGTTAGAGTTCCCACAGCAGCTGATACATAGTTAGATCAGGAGTGCTCCACTGCTGTGCTGCCTCTCGTTCTGTCTCTGGGCTTTGCCAAAACACTGCAACTCTAACTGCCAAAGGGAAAAGATTTCTCACCTCGCAGTTCTAATCTGAAACAGATGGGTAAAAAGCAGCAGATGGAACGAACAGACAATCTGCAGCCAAACAACTCGTTTGTGGGCCCATTCCACCAACATCTCTGCAACTCGATCAGGGAGAGAGGGTAGCCCCCACTGCCCACCTCCCCAAACAGGAATGACAGAGCCAGGCTCTCTCTCTTTCACCAGACGTAGATGGTGATCCTGAAAGTAGGAAAAGCCATGTACAGTTGGGTGCACTTGTTGAAGAAGAGTCATTGAAAAGGGGACTTCCACTGACTTCATCTCCTCTGAAGATTTTCTCTCCAGTCTCCAACCTCAGTGTCCCAACCCTGCCTAATCTGTGTTTACCTCTTACCCAAAATCCACAGACAGCACTGCCTTGGTACACCCTGCTCCTGCCCCACTGAATTAATTTCTTCCTATCCCAATTCCACTTTCATCCTTTCATCCAGGCTCTTCCAATCAACCATCAACTCTTTCAATTCCCAATTTCTGATTTCTTGGCCCTAACGTCTCTGTTTCACAATGGATGATCAATCTCTCTACAGCCCCACCAGGATGATCTGAGGACTCCCCCATGTCTTCCCTGATGGGAGACCCAACCGGTCTCCATCCACCTCCACCCAGCTCCTTCTGGGTAAGCTTGTTCTGTCTCTGAACAACTCCTCCTTCAACTCCACTCATTTCCTGCAAAGAAAAGGTGTTGCGATGGATACCCATATGGGTCCGAGTTTTGTGGGATATGTGGAACATTCCTTGTTCCAGTCCTACTCAGGCCCCCTCCCTCACCCTCTTTTTCCAGCACATTGATGACTTTATCAGTTCCTGCTCTCAATTTCCATCCTCCTTTCATGTTTACATGCTTTGTCTCGAACTCTTCCCTTCCCTTTACTGACTTCTATCTCTCAATTTTTGAGGATAAGCTATCAGCTGATATTCACTATAAACCCACTGATTTCCATAACTACCTCAACTACATTTCCTCACACCCAGCTTCCTGTAAGGACTCTATTCCATTCTCCTAGTCTCTCCATCGCATCGGTTCTGACAATCCAATCTATACCAGCACCTGTGTCTTCCTTTCTCCTGAACTGAAGCTTCCACCACCACACACCCCCTCTCACCCCCTCACCCCGACTGTGGCTGTTAGGCCCTAGATTGTGTCCAACCCATTTCCCGCACTTGTGCTCTCTCCCTTTCCCCTCCCACCCAGAACCATGATAGAGTTCCTCATGTTCGCCTTCCACACAGTCATTCTCCTCAATTTTCACCACCTCCTGTGTGATGCTATCAGGAAATTAATTCCCCCCCCCCCCCCCATCTCCTTTCAGCGCTCCAAAGAGACCGCTCCCTGTGATAGCCTGGTCCATTCCTCAGTCACCCCCAACACCCCCTTCTCCTTCGCTCAACACCTTTCCATGAAAATTGAGGTGGGACACCTTGGCTTCTACTTCCTCCTTCCTCAGCGCCCAGGACCCCATAAACTCCTTCCCAGTGAAATAACAACTTGTACTTTTTTCAATTTAGTCTACTGTATTCACTGCTCACGATGTGGATTCCTCTACACTAGGGAGACCAAACATGGAGTGGCCGGCCGGTGTGCAGAACACCTCCCTTCAGTCTGCAAGCACATCCCCACCTTCCAATCGCTTGTCTCCACCTCGCGCCCACTCTGATCTCTCTGTCCTCGGCCTCCTGCATCTTTCCAATGAAGCTCAGACACTGGCACCTCATCTTTCAGTCCGACACTGGGTTCAACAATTTTAGCTTGTAAACTCTGGTTCCATTTTGTTTCACGTTTCATTGCTGGTTTGCTTTTTTCTCATTTCTCTCCCATGTCCTTTGCTTTCCTTTCGAATGGCAGCGATTCAGGATCCAGCCGTTCGTACCTCCTCTAGACACAGCTTTTGTTTCCTTACTTTCCTCCATTAGTACTCCCTACAGCTTTACACCATGAAACCTTTGGTCCTGTCCTCCACCCGATCACAGACCCTCCCCTCTGCTGTTCTTTTCTGCAGCTTCCCCAGTTCCACTTGCTCAAAACCTGTTACATTGCTCACTTTCTTAGCTCTGATCAAAAGTCACAAACCTGAAACATTAATTCTCTTTCTCTCTCCCCAGAGATGCTGTCTGACCTGCTGAGTATTTCCAGTATTTTCTGTAATTCTTTCAGATTTCCAGCATGTGCAGTATTTTGCTTTGGTTTTTCATTTAAAAAGGGGATTTAGATGGCTGAAGAAGAGGATTGGGGTAGAATGGGACTGGGGTAGAATGGGACTGGGGGCAGAATGGGACTGGGGGCAGAATGGGACTGGGGGCAGAATGGGACTGGGGGCAGAATGGGACTGGGGGCAGAATGGGACTGGGGGCAGAATGGGACTGGGGGCAGAATGGGACTGGACTTGATGATTCTTGGAGAAAGCACTGGGATGGAGTTGAGGGCTCAACTGGTCAGTCCTATCCTTTAGCCAGTATCAATTCCAATCAAACAGGAACAATGAATAGCTTAATGAAAAGGCAACATCTAAGATATGCTTGAGCTACAACATCAATAAAAATCCAGGCTTGAACAAATTTTGTGTAATGGAATCACTGAAATGATAGCACAGGAAGCTGCCATTCATATACAGGTAAGCTCTTATTTGGAGTACCCCATTTCAATCTCCTCTTTACTCATTTGTTTTTAGATTTTGCCTTAAACACTCACTTGTCAAATGAAGTCATCGTGTCTGTCTCAATAATTACTTGCCGGAAAATATCAAACCTCTGCATTTTATTCTTGGAGGCTGTGCAGACACGATTGCCAACAGATCACTGAGTCATCAACCAATGGAAAGAATGGAGTACATCCGACTCTCAGACTTATTTTATTCTTTACAAAACCTCAATTAACATTTCCCGTTTCACTGAACACAATCCATTTTCAGGCTCTCTCAATCCTGATCTCCTGTTGCTGAATCTTCACTGCAGCCTTCACAAAGGATTCACTATTTTTGGTATAACTGGCTGCCCAATCTGGCATGCGATACTCCCAACTGGTGCCTAACAAGTGCCTGGTACAAACTGAACAGCTTTAAACCTCCAATGTCAAGCCAAACAGTCAAAAAGCAAACTTCAGCAGTCCTGCCCCACCAGCAGGACAGGCCCAGCAGAGGTGGTGGCACAGTGGTAAACAGTCGGGAGGGAGTTGCTCTGGGAGTCCTCAACATTGACTTGGACCACATGAAGTCTCATGGCATCAGGTCAAACATGGGCAAGGAAACTTCTTGCTAATTACCAGGTGGAAATTAGAGGAAAAACTCTCCGCTGGTTGGAGTCATACCTAGCACAAAGGAAGATGGTTGTGGTTATTGGACGTCAGTCATCTCAGCTCCAGGACATCACTGCAGGAGTTCCTCAGGGTAGTGTCCTCGGCCCAACCATCTTCTGCTGCTTCATCAATGACCTTCCTTCCGTCATAAAGTCAGAAGTGGGGATGTTCGCTGATGATTGCACAATGTTCAGCACCATTTGCGACTCCTCAGGTACTGAAGCAGTCCATGTCCAAACCCAGGCTTGGGCTCATATGTGGCAAGTAACGTTCGCACAACACAAGTGCCAGACAATGACCATCTCCAACAAGAGAGAATCTAACCATCATCCCTTGACGTTCACTGGCATTACCATCATTGAATCCCCCATCAGCAACATCCTGGGGGTTACCATTGACCAGAAACTGAACTGGACTAGCCATAGAAATACTGTGGCTACAAGAGCAGGTCAGAGGCTGGGAATCCTGCAGTGAGTAACTCAGCTCCTGAGTCCCCAGAGACTGTCCACCATCTACAAGATACAAGTCAGGAGTGTGATGGAATACTCCCCACTTGCCTGGATGAGTGCAGCTCAAGAAACATGACACCATTCAGGACAAAGCAGTCCCACTTGATTGGCACCCCATCCACAAACATTCACTCCCTCCACCACTGACGCACAGCAGCAGCAGTGTGTATCATCTACAAGATGCACTACAGCAACTCACCAAGTCTCCTTAGACAACAACCTCCAAACCCACAATCGCTACCATCTAGAAGGCCAAGAGCAGCCAACACATGGGAACATCACCACCTGGAAGTACCCCTCCAAGTCACTCACCATCCTGACTTGGAAATATATCGCCGTTCCTTCACTGTCACTGGGTCAAAATCCTGGAACTCCCTCCCTAACAACACTGTGGATGTACCTACACCACATGGACTGCAGCAATTCAAGAAGGCAGCTCACCACCACCTTCTCAAGGGCAATTAGGGATGGGTAATAAATGCTGGCCTAGTCAGTGACGCTCACATCCTATGAATGAATTTTTAAAATCTAGTAAAGGGAGAAAAGAGGCAGCTTGCAGTGTGGAAACAGAAAGATAAACTACTCCCAGAGACCCATACATACCTAGAGCCAAGACAAAGTAACTGGGTGTTGGGCAACCATTAGGCCAGACACCAACATTGGAACCAGCAAAAAGCTGACAGGTGTCAGAGCATGGGGAGCCCAAGACCTGAAGAGTTTGACCTGGTTTGGGAGGCACAGATAGTTGAGTGGCATCTCTTTAATGGGACTGCTCAAATATAGCGAGGTAATAATTGGGTTAAATCAGTCTCTATAGACTTTGCTGTGAAATGAATGTACAAATAGAGATTCCCTGGTCAGGGAGAAGAGCTTTCAGCCAGAGGAGGTTTGGGCCTATGACACAGACAGAGCCTCACAGGAGAATGGGGCTGGCAGAGGGGTCACAGGTACACATGCCATACTGCTGTGACCAGAGAGAGTGATTACATGAAGATCACACTTCTACCCAAAGGATAATGGGAATGCTGTTGCACTTTAATAATATCGCTGTTCAGATATCAGAGTTTATTTTGTATTCGTGGGATGTGGGCATCGCTGGCTGGGCCAGCATTTATTGCCCATCTCTAATTGCCCTTGTTCAGAGGGCATTTAAGAGTCACCCACATTGCTGTGGGTCTGGAGTCAGGTTCAGATGGCAGATTTCCTTCCCTAAAGGACATTAGGGAATTTAACTACAATCAACAATGGTTACATGGTCAATTCCAGATTTTTTATTAAATTCAAATTCCACCATCTGCCCGGGATTCGAACCCGGGTCCCCAGAGAATTACCCTGGGTCTCTCGATTACCAGTCCAGTGACAATACCACTACTCCATCGCCATCGCCTCCCCTTGAATGTTTCAAGACTTACTTAAAACCACTGTCACTAATAGGGGTTATCACTTCCAATCATTTCAGTGTTTGAGAAAAGGGGACAAAGGGTTATTGACTCTCTGAATTCCAACACCCCAACCCCCTCTTCCCTCCCCTCTTTTCTATTCTAGAAAGTCAGTTGGTGAAGGATAGAACTGGAGCCAATCTTTACACACTTTTGTATTTATTTATAGTTACACATAGAAGCTTAAACCTCCTAAAGCCAATTATCAGTTTAGAGGATGATCCACCAGTTGATGCCCACCACCTGCATATAAACACAATTAATTAGCATACAATTAACACCCCAACCCCCAGCAAAATGCCCCACAGCGCCCCCACCAGAACCTCCCCCCCCACAACCCCCCACAAAAACCCCAACCAACTCCCCTAATCACAACCGGCACAAACCCCCGACCACTCTTCTAACCACCTCAAGCACAACTTTTGCAACCACTCAACACCCAGGCCACCTCCCACCATATCCCCCTCAACCCTAACCCAGTGAAGACGAGACTTAACCACTTCCAGGGTGACTGAGAGCATCTATCACAAAGTTATCTTTCTCAACTAGATACTGATTCTGTGGCCCAAAAATCAGCATTTTGTGGAGGATAATATTTTACAAAGTGGATGGAAACAGATTCCCCTCCGTTTATTAACGTAGGCGACCAGTATAGGGCTGTTTGACTACTGAAGGCTCTATGCATTGGTCCAAAAGCATTCCAGAACAAATCTCTCTGCCCCTAAGCCCATTCCACCAGCTGCCGAGGGGGATGCTTCATCAAACACCAACAGCTTGGATTTATTTAGATGAAGAGTCCCAAGGCGTTTCACAGGAGCAATTATGAAAGAAAGATTTACACAATCACGTGGGATATCAGAACAGACGACCAAACGTTTGGTCAAAGAGGCAGGGTTTAAGGAGAAACTGAAGCGAAAGAAAGAATTAGAGCAGCAGGGAGACCTCCAATGCTGGAGGCACAGCCTTCAATACTGGGTTGGAGGAATCATATTGGGGACGTGGGGAGATCTCGGAGGGTTGTTGGGCTGGAGGGGATTACAGAGATAGGGAGGGAAGGAGGTCATGATTTGAGAATTTTAAAAGCCACTTGTCCAGGGTGTAGATTCTCTGCAGAGTACCTGTCAGGGTTACACCTGTAAACATCAGCACAGGGAAACGGCTGATGTGGGTGATTACCCTATAGTCCCTCATCTCCACTGATCACGAAAAGGCCTAAGGCCTGTTACACACGACACTCTGCTAAGAGACCATCACTAAACATATTCAGCTTGGATGGTCACACAAAACATCGGATGTTGGGAACCACAAAGGTGGCTGCAGCCAATCGAACCATCCTTTGGAATCGCTGACCCTTCCAGTAAAATAAATATCAGACCCGTACATATTGTAAGCCCATCTGAAGCGACTGCTCCCTCTGCAGATAACCCTGGCTGGAATGGAACTGGGACCCACCTGCTCCTTTATCTCTTTCTTTTCTTTACCCGCCCCCTTTCCTGTCAAGCGCCTTGTATTTTTTTAACGTTATCCCAATACAAGTTGCTGAATCAGTCCCATGCCAAAAATAAATTGGAATGAGGGAAGGTAGCAAAGGACAGCCCCTCAGTGGCTCCCCAGGGACAGAGGGACAGCCTGTGGCGGGGGGGGGGGGTCTGTGTGGGGGGTTCACTGACTTTTCCTGAACATTCACACGGCAGCTGCTTATCCCAAAGTGCTTCTCAATCCCACGAGATTCATTGAATTTCCTCAAGGCCAGGGAGGGAGAGGTACTGATTGAAGTTCTGAGTCTCCCTACCAGCCGTCCGAGGAGTGGGTAGGAGTTGTGGATACGGCCTGCCCCGAAGCCACAAGTATTAGGTTGGCTGCGGGTCAGTATTCAGCCCCTCACTCAGCTGGAAATCCCCCCTCAGAGCTGCCGGGCCAGCTAACCGCACCCCCCCCACATGCCCCATGACTGGGACTACAGGCAATCCCCAGGGGGGTGGGGCAGAGGGGAGTGAAGTGATGGTGGGAAGGGCGGGGGCAGAGGTGGGTAGGATCTGCAGGGGTCAGTGCTTCTGGGGGGGAGCGCATAATGTTAAAAGGAGGCATTCCCCCTGCCCACCCCCACCTTATTGGCCGAGGACTGAGCAGAGTTACTTTACAGGCATCCCCCCCAGCCCCCACCCCTCTCCCTGAGCCCCTTCCATCAGCCTGAAAATTGAGGCTGGGTAGGAAGTAGCCCTTTAATGGTCAATAATTGGCTTCAATTGGGCTAAGGGCGGGCCTACCTGCCTAGGCCTCACCTGTCCCAGTGTAAAATTGCCAAGAGGTTGGGGCAGGTGGGAGCCCAGTGGGAAAGCCATTGACAAATGTTACGACCACCCCACACCGACAAACCCACCAGAGGGGGGTGGGGGCATAAAATTCCAACCCATGTCTCCACTTCGTGAGGTACAGAGGAAAGGACGGTTATTTTGAAAACCAGACCACTCATCACTGTAGAAATTACGGCTATCCCACTCCAAAGCCTGACTGCTTAGAGCAAAACAGGATGGACAACTCTACCTCTAGTCTAGGCTTAGAGAAGGGGCGGAAACTGGGCCAGGGCAGCTGGCCAAGGATGTGACTGGGACCAACAGAAGCATAAAACTAGGAAATGTGCCGAGTGCCCAGCTTCTAAATGACTGCGCGGTGACCATATTTACCCCTGTGAAGGGTGAGGGGCAGCATGGACTCAACAGTCTGCTTCTGCATTCTAACCTTGAACCAGCCATTAGACAGCTGTGTGTCTGACACTTGGCACAGAAAGACACTGCTCTGGCTGGTTGCTCCAAAGATGAAGGATTGGGCCTCATTTTGATACCTTTGCCAGTGTGCCAACTAACATTCAGAGTGATTGCCATAGAGACATTATGGCACAGGAGGTGGCCATTCAGCCCATTAAGTCCACGCCAGCCCTTTGTACAGCAATCCAGTCAGTCCCATTCCCTCACTCTGTCCCTCATAGAGGACCTCAACTTCTCCAACCCAATCCATGAAGCTGAAGGCCTCCTCACACAGCGGGGGAGGGGGTGGGGAAGTGAGGGAATAGGGGGTACCCCTCCATCGGCAAAATGTCAGCAGCCCCATAAAATGGCATCAGCTGGTTCTGTAACAATGCAATCCAACTGGCACCTCCGCTGACCCGCCTCGCAGCTCGCCCTTGGGAAACCTCCCCGATAGTGGGACAGGGACTGGGGCACCATCCCAACACAACTCCCTGTTGTTTTACTGCCCCTCCACCTCCATTCTTGCCACCAGTGGTTGGAGGAGGTGCCAAGGGTGACGCGGTAAAATTCAGCCCTTTGTACCCATTAATTCAACGGCAGCTAACTAATTCTCTTAGCGGGTGAGAGTAACCACACTTGACATTGGGACAGTATTTGACTGAGTGTGGCATCAAGGAGCCCGAGCAAAACTGGAAGTCAAACTCCCCGCTGGTCAGAGTCATGCCTCACACAAATGAAAATGGTTGTGATTGTTGGAGGCCCCAGAAACTGAACTGGGCCAGCCATACAAATACTGTGCCTACAGAAGTCTGTGGAATAATCCCCACTTGCCTGGATGAGTGCAGCTCCCACAACACTCAAGAAGCTTGACACCATCCAGCGTAAAGCAGCCCGCCTGATTGGCACCACGTCCACAAACATTCACTCCCTCCACCACCAATGCACAGAGGGAGCAATGTGTGCCATCTACAAGAAGCACTGCAGAAAGGCTCCTTCAACAGCACCTTCCAAACCCACGTCACTACTTAGAAGGACAAGGGCAGCAGACACATGGGAACACCACCATCTGGAAGTTCCCCTCCAAGTCACTCACCATCCTGACTTGGAAATATATCGCCGTTCCTTCACTGTCACTGGGTCAAAATCTTGGAACTCCTTCCTAACAGCATGGTGGGTGTACCTACACCACATGGACTGCAGCGGTTCAAGAAGGCAGCTCATCACCACCTTCTCAAGGGCAATTAGGGATGGGCAATAAATGCTGGCCTAGTGAGAGATGCCCATATCCTGTGAAAGGATTTTAAAAATGCTCTTATTTTAATAATTAACTCATGGTCCTGTGGTCTAGGCCAGAGGAGAGTCGTCCATTTTCTTGCAAAGTGAAAGATACCTGGATAGGATAGAATTATAAGAATCACATGGTGCAGGAACCCATTCAGCCCATTTCCCCTGTACCGGCTCTTTGACAGAACTTTCCAATGAGTTCCACATCCCCCTGCTCTTTCCTCATAGTCCTGCAATATTCCCCCTTTGAATATTTATCCCATTTCCTTTTGAAAGTTATTATTGAATCAGCTTCCATCGCCCTTTCAGGCAGCGCATTCCAGGTCACAACAACTCGCTGTGTAAAATAAACTCATGCTGCCTCCGGCGTTTTTGCCAGTTACTTTCAATCTGTGCCCTCTGGTTACTGACCTTGCTGCCAGTGATCAGTTTCCCATCACTTACACTATCAAAGCCATTTATCAATTTGAACACAGCAATTAAATCTCTCCTTAACCTTGTCTGCATTAACATACCCATCCCAGCTTCTCTGGTCTTTTCACTTAACTGAAGTCTTTTGCGCCAAAAGCAATGTATTAAATCTCCACTACAACCCCTGCAAAACTTTGACGTCCTTCCTCAAGTATGGTGCCCAGAATTGAGCAGAATACTCCAGCTGGGGCCTAACCAGTGATTTATAAAAAGGTTCAGTAAGAACTTCCTTGCTTTTAAACTCTATTCCTCTATTAACAAAAAGCAAGGATCCTACATGCTGTTATTTGCTCTGTGTTTTTGAAGGTTTGTGTTCACATACCCCCAGGTCACACTGTTCCTGCAAACCCTTGAAAATTTTACCGCTTAGTTCAAATTGTTTCTCCTCATATATCCTTCCAAAATGGATCACTTCACACTGTTGAATTCTATCTGCCACATGTCTGGCTATTTTACCAGCCTATGTCCTTCTGAAACCGAGTTACTCTCCTCCTCATTGTTTACGGCATTTCCAAATTTTGTGTCATCTGGAAACTTTGAAATTTTGCTCTGTGTACGGTTCTATCAAGGTCACGGTGAACCAATTCCATTACTCTCATGCTTGTAGTTATCTCAACTGCCAACCAGTGTTCAGTCCTGCCCAGCTGGGAGGGGCTGGCACAGCCAGGCCTGATTGCATTGACCCATCTTCGCCTTAACAATGGGAGAAAATCAGTCAACCTTTCCTTCCACCAGCATTTTGTGAACACGAGGCAAAAATGCCCAGTGACAACACAGTGTTGACAGGACAAGCATTCTATTCGGCAACTGTGGACAGACTGGTGAATTTTACACCGTTCATTAAGCATTGACAGATATTGGTCCTGTTGACTTAACAGTGGTGGTATGGGACAATTTCTGAAGCACACTCTCCACACCAATGCGTGTTCTTCACACCTCTAGAATAAACACTGACCTTTTCTGCACTTTATTTATCTCAATATGCAAACAACATTAAGACTCAAATCTGAAGGTTATTGGAGTGCTCTCCACTTTCCTGTGGTGGTTGTTGGAGATCAGTCATCTCAGCTTCAGGACATCACTGCAGGAGTTCCTCAGGGTAGTGTCCTTGGCCCAACCATCTTCAGCTGCTTCATCAATGACCTTCCTTCCATCATAAGGTCAGAAGTGGGGATGTTCACTGATGATTGCACAATGTTCGGCACCATTTGTGACTCCTCAGATACTAAAGTCATCCGTGTCCATTTGCAGCAAGACCTGGACAATATTCAGGCTTAAAGTGATAAGTGGCGAGTAACATTCACACCACCTAAGTGCCAGGCCAATGACCATCCTCAACAAGAGAGAATCTAAACATTCAAATAGCCTCGGTGAGCTCTCCATTGCATCCTGTGGATTGTAGGCACTGTAACCACGGCGATCTAGTGGAGAATTCAAGAGCATTACCATCACTGCATCTCCTACCATCAACAACCTGCGGGTTACCATTGGCTAGAAGCTTAGATGGACCAGCCATATAAATGCTGTGGCTACAAGAGTCGGTCAGAGGTTGGATATTCTGTGATGATTGACTCACCTCCTGACTCCCCAAAACTTGCCCACCATCTATAAGGCACAAGTCAGGAGTGTGATTGAATACTCCCCACTTACCTGGATGAGTGCAACCTCCACAACACTCAAGAAGCTCAACGCCATCCAGGACAAAGCAGCCCCACTTGATTGGCACCCCATCCAGAATCTTAAACATTGATTCCCTCCACCACTAATGTACAGTGTGTGCTACAGACAAGATGCACCACAGCAACTTGCCAAAGCTCCTTCGATAGCGCCTTCCATACCTGCAACCTCTATCACCTAGAAGAACAAGGGCAACAGATGAATGGAAACGCCACCAGCTGCAAGCTTCCCTCCAGGTCACTCAATTGGATCTATATCACCTTTCCTTCATCGTCGCTGGGTCAAAATCCTGGAACTCCCTTCCTAATAACGTTGTGGGTGTACACCACCTAGACTGTAGCAGTGCAAGAAGGTGGTTCACCATTATTTTCTCAAGGGCAGTTAGGAATGGGCAATAAAATGGGCTTTGCCAGCATTGCCCACATCCCAAGAATTTCCCATCAGCATAAAGCAGTACTCCTGATTGGTGCCCAGGGTCAACATTCTCCACTAGATCGCCGTGGTTACATTGCTTACAATCCACAGGATGCAATGGAGAGCTCACCGAGGCTATTTGAACAGAACCTGTATCCACTATGACCTCTACCACCAAGACTGGCAACAGCTCCTGTTAACAGCTGTTCCTCCATTGTGCTGGCTCAACATCCTGGAATTCTCTAGATAACAGCATGAGATGAACATCTTCGCCATGGACTACAGATGGTCAAGGAGAAGACACCACCGCCTCCTCATGGCAACAGAGATGGACAATAAAAGCAGCCTCGCCAGTCTCGCTCTCACACAGAGGGGAAAAAAGTTGGATGGTCTTATTGGGCCCGAATGTTAAGGAGCTACTTTCTTCTGACACTTGCCCTAAGGTTGGTCAGGAATTAAAATGTAGATTCCTTCAGTGAACATTCACAGTTTGTGAAAGCCAAAAATAACTCAACAGATCAGACTGAAACTGTTTTCCTGCAAGGCTTACAGACTTGGCCCCACATGTTTCACAGGAGAAGGAACAATAGAAACAGAACAAAAACTGGGTATGTGAGGCAAATTGATGTGAGTGAAGACGACCTTGAGTCTCTGTACAGGAGGAGAGCATCATGTAGCAGAACTCTGTACCTCAGTAACATCATTTCCTCTTGTATTTCATCACGAGGTCTACCCCAGCTAGCACTCAGCCAAGTCACAGGTGTGAAGGAAGCAAAATGAAGGAAAAAAATATCTATTTATAATGAACTGAGTAGAATGACGTTTAACAGAACTGGGTAGATACAAGAGGTTAACAGGTATCTGCTCAGGCTGGTGGAAGTTGGGAAGTGGTGATCCACCAGGGCTGGACAACTGATGCACAACATTTACAGAGTTTCAAAACTTGCCCAAAACTAAGGTACATATATACAAGAGAGAGTCACCAATAAATCGAGTTAGAAATTCAGGAGAAATTTCTCTACTCAAGATGATTAGAAGTGGAACTCACTACTGCACGGAGAGGTAGAGGTAAACAGCATAGATACAGCTAAGGTTACAGAGGAAAACATTATTTGGTTATTAGCATGTTGCTGTTTGTGGGAGCTTGCTGTGCACAAATTGGCTATCACGTTTGCTACATTACAACAGATTGCACCTCAAAATTAGAACAAAAACAAAAATACCTGGAAAAACTCAGCAGGTCTGACAGCATCTGCGGAGAGGAAGACAGTTAATGTTTCGAGTCCGTGTGACTCTTCATCAGAACTACACTTCAAAATTACTTCATTGGCTGTGAAGCACTGAGAATCCTGAGGTTGTGAAGGGTGCTGTAGGGAAGGTTTGTAAGTACACAAGGGAGAAAGGTTGTGCCGATAGGGTTAAATGAAGCAAGGTGGGAGGAGAATTGTGTGAAGCATAAACACCAGTCTAGTTCAGCACAATAGGCTGTTTCTCTGCTGTAAGATTCTACATAAGAATTGAGTATGCAATCCAACACAGGTACCTTATGAGCAATGAGCTTATTAGCTTTTGCAATGATGTATCCCAAGATGCTGGAATAACCTGTCCATGTTGTGTAGGACTGAATATGCATCACAGTCCTCTCTCTCTGACACAAAGTTCACAGTCGAACTGTCACATACATGACACCAAGTTACACTGTAGTGTCTTTCTGCTCTGTATGATCTCAGCACTCAACTCCGAACTCCAGAACTACAGCAAGTTACCATTCTTGAGCAAACAAGTAATGCACATTATTGGTTGGACATACCCACACATAACTGAGGCAGCGCTGCATTGTCAGAGACATCATCTTTTGTTAAATTAAGGCCTAATCTGCTCGCCGAGATGGGAGAGAACATGTCAGAGCTTTATTTCTAGAGGATGACAGGGCTCTCCCTCCTTTCCTGGTCAACATTCTTCAGTCAAACACAGTGAAGAATAGATCAACCAGTCAGTCACTCCTACAGTTATTGGTGGGATCTTACTGTGTATAAAATGGCTGTCTCATTTCTCTGCAGAATAACTTTCCTACACTTCAAAAGGAAGCTAATTGGATATGAAGTGCTGAAGGGCATCCTGAGGATGTGAAAGATGCATTTATCCACTTAACATCTCAGCCCAATTTCCAGTGAAACCCAGACTGATATTAATTGCATTTCCGAAACTAGACGATCAAACCAAACTTGGATTTCACATCTGGAAATACAATGAGACTTTAATGAAATGACATCTCAAACAACTCTTATTAATAAACACATTTCCAACCAAAGCCCAACACATTTATCTGCACAACCCGACTTTATCGGACAGACACTCATTCTCTTCGCAAACTTTCCCTTGAGTAATGAATGGTGATTAATAACACAGCAAATCTAGCAGAGGATCCAAGGACTCCTGGTTTCTAACCCTCAAGCAGCAGCTTATTCTACAATCATTACTTTAAAGGACGCCAGCAAACACACAACTTAATAACTAGCCAGGGCTGGTGTATTGCAGACATGTCCATATCAAACCTGTAACATTACAAAACCAAAATAGGATTACACAGTCTCAGGAGAGTTGCAATCCTCCAGGAATAGCCTGGAATCTCCAGGAATTGATAATTAGCCCTCCAGAGCATGACTGGAAACAAAACCCAGGAGAAAAACCATTGGTGCATGAAAAGTATACTTTTTTCAGCTTGAGTATTTGCTTTATTAAGTATAAAATTGTTAGGGATTATGGAAAAGGCTGTTTAACTGTCAGTCAAGAATCATCCAATTAGACAATGAAGAGTCTACCCATATGGCATGGGAAGGATACAAACGTCGGGAAACCAGTGGTGGAACATGGTGGGGGTGGCAGTGAGAGGCAGGAGGACATGTGGTGAAATACAGCAATACAACCAGCCAGTCAGCAACCATAGGTCTGGAGCTTTTTTCACAACTAAGAAGCCAAGAAGCATAAAGAAACACTTCTCACAAATATGGCCAAGAGTCATGAGCAGTACCGTTTGTCCAAGTGACCCCACTGTTGTATTTGCATCTCCCTCAGAGATACACATGACAACGTGCAGGATTTGAGCACATTTTCACCAAGAAAATACTTCCTTCCCTCCATTGCCTCTTTCTCCTGTTCCTGCCTACTGTCCGAGTATTGTGGCTAGTTCTCTTGGTCTATTGGTGAAACCACGGTTCAGCTTCTAGTTTTACACTGGTATCAACAGGTTATTTCTTTCCTCCCCAAATGGTGCAATAATAATTATCCAGGGTGATTAAAATGAAGTATTCCTCAGTAACTCTGGGTGCACACAATGCTAGTTAAATAAATGTGCACCATCAATCCCCAATATAGTGACTATTTAACACAGAGACTTCATCAGAAACACCCAACTACCCCCCTTTTACTAATCTTATCTTCTCAATCAAAATCTGGAACTGTCTTCAACAACAGCAACTTTCATTTATATAGCATCTTTAACGTAGTAAAAGATCACAAGGTGTTTCATAAAGCATTATCAAAAAGATTTAGCAGCAAATCACATAAAACAGTCACCAGAACGTTTGGTTAAAGAGGTAGGACAAGGGACAATCTGAGAAGGAAAGAGAGCAGGCAGGGAGAGATTTAGGGAGGGAATTCCAGAACTGAAGTCCCAGGGAGCTGAAAGCATGGTCATCAATGGTGGAACAATTCAAATGAGATGTGAGAGACTCAGCACTGGAGGTACGCAGATACTTGGAGGGTTGTACAGTTAGAGAAAGCGACAGAGATAGTGAGAGTGCTGAAGCCATGGAGAGGTTTGAAAACTAGGAAGAGAATTTTAAGATCAAGGAGATGTTTAAGCAGGAGCTGATGGAGGTCAGAGGGCACAGGTTTTTTTTAATTTATCCATTTATGGGATGTGGCCATCACTGGCAAGGCCAGCATTTATTGCCCATCCCTAATTACACTTGATAAGGTGACTGTGAATCGCCTTCTTGAACTGTTGCAGTCCATGTGGTGTAGCGTAGGAACATCCACAGTGCTGTTAGGAAGAGAGTTCAAGGATTTTGACACAGCAACAGTGGATGAACAGTGATATATTTCCAAGTCAGAATGGCATGTGGCTTGGAGGAGAACTTCCAGCTGGTGGTTTTCCCATGTGTCTGCTGCCTTTGTCCTTGGTTTGTTCATTGGTTTGGGATATGTATTTGAAGGAGCTTTGGTGAGTTACTGCACTCCATCTTGTAGATGGTACACTGCAGGTGGTGGAGGGAGTAAATGTTTGTGGATATGGTGTCCTGGATTGTGTTGAGCTTCTTGAGTGTTGTTGGAGCCACACTCATCCAGGTAAGTGGAGAGTATT
This sequence comes from Carcharodon carcharias, assembly GCF_017639515.1. Lineage (NCBI taxonomy): Eukaryota > Metazoa > Chordata > Chondrichthyes > Lamniformes > Lamnidae > Carcharodon > Carcharodon carcharias. The sequence goes on from NW_024470686.1 coordinate 356,543, forward strand.
CCATCATACTCCTGACTTATGCCTTTTGAACAAGCTTTGGGGAGTCAGGAGGTGAGTTACTCACCGCAGGATTCCTAGCCTCTGACCTGCTCCTGTATCCACAGTATTTATATGGCTAGTCCAGTTCTGGTCAATAGTAACCTCCAGGATGTTGATAATGGGGGATTTAGCAATGGTAATGCCATTGAACATCACGGGGCGATGGTTAAATTCTCTTATTTTGGAGATGGTCATTGCCTGGCTCTTGTGTGGTGCAAAGATTCCTTGCCACTTATCAGCCCAAGCCTGAATATTGTCCAGGTCACAGAATCACACAGTGCAGAAGAGGCTCTTCGGCCCATTGAGTCTGCACCGACACGTGAGAAACACCTGACTTACTGACATAATCCCATTTACCAGCACTTGGCCCATAGCCTTGAATGTTATGATGTGCCAAGTGCTCATCCAGGTACTTTTTAAAGGATGTGAGGCAACCCGCCTCCACCACCCTCCCAGGCAGCACATTCCAGACTGTCACCACCCTCTGGGTAAAGTTTTTCCTCACATCCCCCCTAAACCTCCTGCCCCTCACCTTGAACTTATGCCCCCTTGTGACTGACACTTTGACTAAGGGGAACAGCTGCTCCCTATCCACCCTGTCCATGCCCCTCATAATCTTGTACACCTCGATCAGGTCACCCCTCAGTCTTCTCTGCTCCAACCAAAACAACCCAAGTCTATCCAACCTCTCTTCATAATTTAAATGTTTCATCCCAGGCAACATCCTGGTAAATCTCCTCTGCACCCCCTCCAGTGCAATCACATCCTTCCTATAATGTGGCAACCAGAACTGCACACAGTACTCCAGCTGTGGCCTCACCAAGGTTCTATACAACTCCAACATGATCTCCCTATTCGGGTACAGCTTGCTTCAGTATCTGAGCTGCAGCAAATAGAACTGAACACTGTGCAATCATCATCAAACAGCCCCACTTCTGACCTTATGATGGAAGGAAGGTGATTGATGAAGCAGCTGAAGATGGTTGGGCCGAGGACACTACCCTGAGGAACTCCTGCAGTGATGTCCTGGAGCTGAGATGACTGACCTCCAACAACCACAACCATCTTCCTTTGTGCTCGGTATGACTCCAACCAGCGGAGAGTTTTCCCCTGATTCCCATTGACTCCAGTTTTGCTAGGGCTCCTTGATGCCACCACTTGGTCAAATGTGACACTGATATCAAGGACAGTCACTCTCACCTCTGCAATTTTGGAGGACTGAATAGAACTTGGTGTGAGTTCGGAAACAGGCAGCAGAGCTTTGGACAAAGTGAAAGATGTAAGGCTGGCCAAGAGAACTTTGGAATACTCACCTCTGGAGGTAATAAAGGCATGAATGAGAGTTCTAGCAGGTGAGCTGAGGCAGGGATAAAGATAGTCGATGCTATGGAGGTGGAACTAAGTGGTCTTGATGATGTAGCAGGTATATGGTTGAAAGGTCATCTCAGGGTCAAACGTGACACCAAGATTGTGAATGTCCTGGTTCCGGTTCAGATTGCGATTGAGGAGAGGGATGGGGTTGATGGCTGGGGGACTGAGTTCGTGCCGGGTCCAAAGAGAAAGGCTTCCCTCTTTCCAATATTTGGTTGGAGAAATTTTCCTCTCATCTGGATGTCAGACAAGCAGATCAAGGTAAGCAGAGGTAGTGAGAGAGGTGCTGGTGAGGTCGAGCTGCACGCTATCAGCATTCTTGTGAAAACTAATGCTGTGCTTTCAGGCGATGTCACTGAGAGGCAGCATGTCGATGAGCAACCGAAGGGTGGTCCAGGATCCTTGGGGACACCAGTGGTCATTTTCTCACTATAATTAGATAGATAAGAATGAAGGCAGCCTCACCCAGCTGGATAAAGGAGGAGAGGCAACGGTGGAGGACAACGTGGTCAACCTGTCAAAGCGTCATTGAAATTTTCAAGACGGAGGTCAAAAGATTCTTGTTTTACTCTTTTGTGGGATGTGGGCATCGCTGGCAAGGCCGGTATTTATTGCCCATCCCTAATTGCCATGGAAGTGAGTGGCTTGTCACACCATTGCAGAGGGTCAAAAACATTGCTGTGGGTCTGGAGTCACATCTAACCCAGGCCAGGTAAGGACGGCAGATTTACTTCCCTAAAGGACATTAGTGAACCAGATGGGTTTTTACAACAATCGATGATAATCCTCGGTCACCATTACTGAGACTAGCTTTCAAATCCAGATTATTAATTGAATTTAAATTCCGCCAGTTGCTGTGGTGGGATTTGAACCCGTGTCCCCCACCTCTGGATTATTCGTCTACTGACATCACCACAATGCCACCGTCTCCCCTTTTCTAAGAGTATCGAGCAATATGAGGAGAGCTGAGGTACAGCTCAGCCAATGGCCAGGCAGGCATCAGGGACTAACTTGTTTCTTACTGTTCCTATGAATACTCCAAAGTCAAATTTGACCAAAAAAGTAAAGTTGTCTGATGAATTTTGCTTCTTTTTTGTTTAAAGAAAACCCTTTCCAAAAAAGGGTGACAAAACTTATATTAAGAATTGGCTGCAAACTACAAAATCATTGCCAAGTATGTGGTTGCAATACTTCAAGCCTGTGCTTTGTAGTCTCAGAGTTAATGGTAAAAGGAACACCAACACCTTTCCTGAACAAAAATTTCCAGTGTGAGCAACTTCCCTGTTATAGGTTTCCCAAGCCAACTCCAGTGAGTACATTTACCCATCTTACTCAAACATGGTGCCAGACATGCACAGAATGTGTCTGAACAACAGCCTGATGTCTATCCTCAAAATCAGGTGATAAAAATGGGACACAGGCATTGTTAGAATTATTTATAGAATGCAACAGATCAACAATCACCTTGTGTGAAGTGCCCCACAGCCTCTAACAGCCCGAATTGGGACAGATGGAAAGTTAGGAACAGGCAGTGGTCATTTGGTCAGGCAAGGCTGCTCTTGTCTGTGTCTCTCTTTTTCACACAATCTCTCTAAACCTTTTTACTCCAAAAACATATCCAATTAATCACTCTTTCACATTTATTTGCTTCAATGGTCTTTCTTGGCAACTTGCCCATTATTCCTTTGCGTTTAAGTGTTCTACTTCAATTTGCTAACGTTTTTTTAAATTTCTGAGGTTCCATTTGCCCTCTCCAGTGGGTGTACAAGATCCCATGGGACAGCAGGGGGGTTCTCCCTGGTGTCCTGGCCAGTATTTATCCCTCAATCAACTACACAGAAACAGGTTCTCTGGTCATTATCACATTGCTGTTTGTAGGAGCTTGCTGTGTGCAAATTGGCTGCTCTTTTTCTTACATTACACAGTGATTACTCTTCAAAAGTACTTAGTTGGCTGAAAAGCACATCGAGACATCCTGAAGTCATGAAAGGCACTGTGTAAAATGCAAGTTGCTCTTTTCCTTTCATTCGTTTGAATTTATCCAGATCAAGTTCAACAATCTCCCTCAGAGTTTTGATCTCTTCCATTTGGTCTTTTCGAACAAGAACCACATCAACTTTCCTCAAGGCAAATTCCCGAGATTCTTTTCCCACAGACAGGATCAGGAGGGAGCTCCTATTTCAGTGTTGTATTTCACAGCACAGTATATCAGATTGAGTTTTAAACAAAAGGCACTGAGACAATTGCTGGTTATCTCTCAATGTTCTGTTAAATACATAAGTATTCCAGTAAAGTCACAACAGATTTTTATGGATCTAAAACTACTGGTTGACCATGAGACAAACATGCAGAGCTAACTGGATGGTACGTTCTTTACTGGTCACAGAGAATGAGCCACAAGGATGAATTAAAACCTGCTCCACAGATGTGCATCCTGGCTCTCTCCTAATCAACATCTTCCTTTTACATAGCAAGGACTGTAGCGGTTCAAGAAGGCAGTTCACAAGGGCAATTAGGGATGGGCAATCAATGATGGCCTCATCAGCAACACCCACATCCCTTGAAAGAATGAAGAATAAGCATCTTTAACACAGAGAAATGCCCTAATTGCTTCACCAGAGCATTATCAAACAACACTTGACACTGAATCACATAAGGAGATATAGGATAGGTGACCAAAAACTTGATCAAAGGGATAAGTTTTAAGATCAACCTTAAAGAAGAGAGAAGCAGAGTGACAGAGAGGATTAGGAAGGAAATTCCAAGCTCCCATCGAATCTACTTGCCAATCTGCCACACAGAAACATCATCTTCCATTGTTCTGAATCCCAGGCTGATCCATCTTCCAAACCCGTCCTGAACCTCAATCCAGCTGTTTCTGACACAGTGGAGAATTCTGAACGAAAAGATTACTGAGCTTGGTAATATCTTCTCCATTCCTCAAGCAAAGCACATTGTGCCTCTTCCCATTTACCTTGAGGTTCCCGAAGGGATTTCTCCTCAGCTTCAGTGCCAAGTGACTGTTCCTCTGACCTTACCACCTATACAACTGCTCCCACTTCTAATTCTCTTCCTTTGCAAACTGTAAGGAGTTACAGTTAGTCCTGTTGTATCATTCTAAAATGAAAAGAATTGTTTACACAACTTCAGATTACTTTGAAATGTAATCTGGCCTTTCTTGTGAGATGGGAGATGACCATTCTCTTTTGAAAACATAAAGCAGCTGCCATTTCAGTCTGGAGCAGCTGTTAGTCAAGAGCAAGTGCCAGTAAACGACTCAGAGCCAAGATCATTCAACCCCGAACTGTATGATCTGTCAACTACAGGAACTCAATCTTGTGCTTCACCATAAGCTGCAAAGTTCATCATCCACTGAGAGCGGCAGAATGCAAAATTGTGCAAAGCTCAAGACAAATAAAGAAGGGAAGAAGGTCAGTGAGTGACGGAGGAAGCTGCTGACCTGAGCCTTGGTGAGTGGAGGCTCGATCTCACACAACCAGTTCAGCCTGCACACCGGCAAAGGGAATGTTAGCTTTTGCAGTGACTATATAAAACCGCTACGTTAGCTCACCTCAACATGGTATTTTAAGTTAGACATTGCTACAACACAGCTTTTAAATCAAAGGTTTGCCCAGGTATGTCCTGTTCACAAAAAGCAGGACAAATCCAGGCAACTAACACTCCCATCATTCTATTCTCAGTTAACAGCAAATTGATGGATGATGTCATCAACAGTGCTATTACACAGTTCTTACTCAGCAATAACCAGCTCACTGACGCTCATTTTGGGTTCCGTCAGGATCACTCACCTCAGGATCAGTCCAACCTCGGTTCAAACGTGGACAAAACAGTTGGTGCCCTTGACACCAAAGCAGCACTTGTCCGAGTGTGGCATCAAGAAGCCCTAGCAAAACTGGAGTCAATGAGAATCAGGGGGAAAACTCTCCACTGGTTGGAGTCATACCTAGCACAAAGGAAGATGGTTGTGGTTGTTGGATGTCAATCATCTCAGGTCCAGGACATCACTGCAGGAGTTCCTCAGGGTAGTGTCCTCGGCCCAACCATCTTCAGCTGCTTCATCAATGACCTTCCATCCATCATAAGGTCAGAAGTGGGGATGCTCGCTGATGATTGCACAATGTTCAGCACCATTTGTGACTCCTCAGATACTGAAGCAGTCCATGTCCAAATGCAGCAAGACCTGGATAACATCCAGGCTTGCGCTGACAAGTGATAAGTAACATTCACACCACATAAGTGCCAGGCAATGACCATCTCCAAAAAGAGAGAATCGAACCATCGCCCCTTGACATTCAATGGCATTACCATCGCTGGGTGAAGGGATGGATGGGACGATTGCCAAATTTGCTGATGACACAAGATAGGTGGGAAAGAATGTGTGAAGAGTACATAAGGAGGCTACAAAAAGATATATGTGGTAAAGTGGAGCACCAGGTACTTTTAAGAGAATGCAAGTGGACTAACCATGTGTCAGTACTGACCATTCACTGTACAGCGTGAGCTACTGGTTAACTGTAAGTCTAGAGCTGGGGGTGGTTGTGGGTGCACACAAGGATTTAGTGCCCTGCCTCCTGTTGCAATAAACAATCACAGTTTGTTCTTATGTTGGTCTCTCTCCATTATTGATAGTGAGCATTGACTAACAAGTGAATATAAAGGTGTGCATTTCGAGTTTAGGTTAAGTGAGTGGGCAAAGAACTGGTAAATGGAGCATAATGTGGGAAAATGTGAAATGTCCATTTTGGCAGGAGGAATAAAATAGAAGCATATTATCTAAATGGTGAAAGATTGCAGAGCTCTGAGATGCAGAAGGATCTGGGTGTCTCAGTGCATGAATCACAAAAGGTTAGTGTGCAGGTACAGCAAGTAATTAGGAAAGCTAATAGAATGTTATCATTTATTGCAAACGGAATTCAATGCAAAAGTTATGCTTCAGTTGTACAGGGCACTAGTGAGACCACAGCTGGAGTACTGCGTACAGTACTGGTCACCTTAAGGAAGGATGCTAATGTATTAGAAGTAGTTCAGAGAAGGTTTACCAGACTAATTCCTGGAATGGGATGGTGGTTTTATGTGGAAAGGTTAGACAGACTGGGCGTGCATCTCCTGGAGTTTAGAGGAGTAAGAGGCGACTTGATTGAAACATATAAGATCCTGAGGGGACTTGACAGGGTGGATGTGGAAAGAATGTTTCCTCTTGTGGGAGAATCTAGAACTAGGAGTCACTGTTTAAAAATAAGGGTCATCCATTTAAAATGGAGATGATTGGCACCCTATCCATAAATGTTCACTCCCTCCAACACCGAGGCACAGTAGCAGCAGTGTGCACCATCTACAAAATACACTGCAGGAATTCACCAAGGCTCCTTAGACAGCACCTTCCAAACCCACGACTACCATCTAGAAGGACAAGGGCAGCAGATACATGGGAGCACCACCAAATGCAAGTTCCTTTCCAAGCCATTCACCATCCTGACTCGGAAATATATCGGCCGTTCCTTCACTGTCGCTGGGTCAAAATCCTGGAACTCCCTCCCTAACAGCACTGTGGGTGCACCTACACCACATGGACTGCAGCGGTTCAAGAAGGCAGCTCACCACCACCTTCTCAAGGGCAATTAGGCCTAGCCAGTGATGGTCACATCCAGTGAAAGAATTTTACAGTCAACTTTCAAAAGTGAATTGGATAAATACTTCAATGGCTAATACTTGCAGGGTTATGGGGAAAGAACTGGGGACCAATTGGATGGATATTTCAAAGAGCCAGTACAGGTGTGATGGGCTGAATGGCCTCCTTCTGTGCCGTATCATATTAAACACTGTGATATCGCACACACTGCTAAAAAAAAAATTTTTTTCTGCTACTTTGCTTCTTCGTCACAGATTCCCTGTCTCTCCCACTCTCTGTCTCACTTGTCTGACTGTTGTGTCTCTATCATTCTGTAGCTGATTTATTTTCTTACTTTTTTGGCACGGCTTTAATTCTCTCTTCAATCTCCTCCCTTTTCTACAAATCTCAGTATTTTCTGGTTTTGTTTTGGCTCCTTTTTTTGTCCAATTTTCCATCAGAATTTCAGCAGCAAAGCAACTGACAACATGATGCTGAGAGAGAGGGGCCAGGGCAGAGCTGCCTTCAAGGAGACCAGCAGAGCGGTCTTGCAGTGCGCACTCAGGAAGAGTGGTAGCTAAAGGCTGACCAGACAGAAGTGGATGAGGGTCTCCAAAAATTGGGAGGGTGCAGTGGATTTGGCAGACTTGGGTATATGGAAACATTCAAGGGCAGGGGTTTGAGTGACTTGAGTATGGGAGCCCCAGGGCAGCTTTTTATTAGCACGAGAAAGGGAAATGACGGACAGGTCATCGAATCCTCTCCGTGACCTGACAAATCACAGACCCATTTCCACAAACAGCTGGGAATTCCACTTTCAAGGCAAGGGACTGATTTTTACCTTTTGGCCCACCAAGTCAGTTCAGCAAACAGCCCTAACCAATGGTTCAGCAGAGAGCTTTTTCCAAAACTGATAAAGGTACTATACAAAGTGGAACTCTCAGCAGATAGATTGCTGACTGATCCTCTCCAAACAACTTCACATCTGCTGCAACAGAGATTCATTTGGGAGATGGTTGCTGCAAGGTTAATGTCCAAACCTGAGCCACACCCATTCAACACTCCCCCTAGAGAGAAACTTGTGATATTTCTCAGATGTGTCAGGATTTCATTGCTTTGTTATAAATGGCACTGGAGCCCTGTCGGATCTGTGTGGAATGCACCTTGCTTGTGACTCAACACTGACCAATAGCCTTAGAACTTCCTCTCTCATCCCAAATCCAGGATGGGTGGGGCAACTCAAATACAGTATTTCATTATATCTGCTGCGTATTCAAATCCCTTCTAATTCCATGAACTTTTTATCAACAAAAATCATCTCTTTCTAATGCTTCCTCCATTTGGATGGTGAACGATGCCTATTGTGATGGTAGTTTAACAAAAGCAGCTAGTTTTCATTGTGAAGGCTGTACAATATCCCACCCAGTCCAATCCCACTCTCCTGCTCACTCCCTTCAATATCCCACCCAGTCCAATCCCACTCTCCTGCTCACTCCCTTCAATATCCCACCCAGTCCAATCCCACTCTCCTGCTCACTCCCTTCAATATCCCACCCAGTTCAATCCCACTCTCCTGCTCACTCCCTTCAATATCCCACCCAGTCCAATCCCACTCTCTGGCTCACTTCCTTCAATATCCCACTCAGTCCAATCCCACTCTCCTGCTCACTCCCTTCAATATCCCACCCAGTCCAATCCCACTCTCCTGCTTACTCCCTTCAATATCCCACCCAGTCCAATCCCACTCTCCTGCTCACTCCCTTCAATATCCCACTCAGTCCAATCCCACTCTCCTACTCACTCTCTTCAATATCCCACCCAGTCCAATCCCACTCTCCTGCTCACTCCCTTCAATATCCCACCCAGTCCAATCCCACTCTCCTGCTCACTCCCTTCAATATCCCACTCAGTCCAATCCCACTCTCCTGCTCACTCCCTTCAATATCCCACCCAGTCCAATCCCACTCTCCTGCTCACTTCCTTCAATATCCCACTCAGTCCAATCCCACTCTCCTGCTCACTCCCTTCAATATCCCACTCAATCCAATCCCACTCTCCTGATCACTCCCTTCAATATCCCACTCAGTCCAATCCCACTCTCCTGCTCACTCCCTTTAATATCCCACTCAGTCCAATCCCACTCTCCTGCTCACTCCCTTCAATATCCCACCCAGTCCAATCCCACTCTCCTGCTCACTCCCTTTAATATCCCACCCAGTCCAATCCCACTCTCCTGCTCACTCCCTTCAATATCCCACTCAGTCCAATCCCACTCTCCTGCTCACTCCCTTCAATATCCCACTCAGTCCAATCCCACTCTCCTGCTCACTCCCTTCAATATCCCACTCAATCCAATCCCACTCTCCTGCTCACTCCCTTTAATATCCCACTCAGTCCAATCCCACTCTCCTGCTCACTCCCTTCAATATCCCACTCAGTCCAATCCCACTCTCCGGCTCACTTTCTTCAATATCCCACTCAGTCCAATCCCACTCTCCTGCTCACTCCCTTCAATATCCCACCCAGTCCAATCCCACTCTCCTGCTCACTCCCTTCAATATCCCACTCAGTCCAATCCCACTCTCCTGCTCACTCCCTTCAATATCCCACTCAGTCCAATCCCACTCTGCTGCTCACTCCCTTCAATATCCCACCCAGTCCAATCCCACTCTCCTGCTCACTCCCTTCAATATCCCACTCAGTCCAATCCCACTCTCCTGCTCACTCCCTTCAATATCCCACTCAGTCCAATCCCACTCTCCTGCTCACTCCCTTCGATATCCCACCCAGTCCAATCCCACTCTCTGGATTTGCTCCTAATAATATTTAACAGCCTTTTTTTCATAAAAACTATCTAATTTCCTTCAGAAATAACTTTGTAACTGTTTCCACCACAGTTTGTGGCACAGAATTCCACATCTAACCATCCTCTGAAGATTCTTTCACCAGTTCCCCTCTAATTCTTTCTGATTATTTTAAATTTGTACCATTCCACCACCTCCTCACCCGTGAAATATGGCTGTTGCACCCAGCTCATTTTCTGGATTGACATGAAGAGTGGGTTAATCCGACCAATCTCACACAGATGGGAAATAGGATTTATTGGTCTTCCAATTATCAGCGTCCATATCTTTGCCTCTGATCCGGTCAGTCATCCTACCTCTGTTACTTTGCAAAATGATCCTCTAAATAATTTAGGTTGCTGAAGAGCTCAATTTTGGCACTCTGTCATTTGAGATATATATACACTATCAGGAAAGGCATAGCCACTTTCCTAAGCCTTTGCTTCATTCCAATCAACTCTTCAAAGGTTCCCTCATTCCCTGATTTGGGTCCTCTCCCTCCAGAATTTGGTCCAAGAGACCATGATTGAAGTTTGAACGATAAGAGTCACCTCATCCCATTAGCCGCAGGGCAAGTCTGGCCTCGCCCTCACGCACATGGGAGAATGGGGCACGATGTACAAGCATGGGGTGGAACTTGTCATCTCATGTTCCCTTTCCTAAAGCTTGCTCCTATTGCTTGCTTCATACAACAAAATTGACCCAATATTATTAAATTGACAAACTTGCTAGATCTTCAGAATCTGTCAATATTCAGGCAGTGCAGCAGCAAGTTATTTCTAAATATTCATTCTCAGGATGCGAGCATCGTTGGCAAGTTCATCATTTCTTGCCCATCCCGACTTGCCTTGACTTATCAGCCACTTTTTTTTATATTCGTTCATGGAATGTGGGCATCCCTGGCCAGGCCAGCATTTATTGCCCATTCCTAATTGCCCTTGAGAAGGTGGTGGTGAGCTGCCTTCTTGAACCGCTGCAGTCCATGTGGTGTAGGTATACCCACAGTGCTGTTAGGGAGGGAGTTCCAGGATTTTGACCCAGTGACACTGAAGGAACAGCAAGATAGCTGAAAATCAGAAAAGTGTGTGACTTTGAGGGGAGCTTGCAAGTGGTGGCATTTCCAAGCATTTTCTGCCCTTGTCCTTCTAGGTGCCAGAGGTTGTGGGTAAGGTCCAAGGAGCCTTGGTGAATTCCTGCAGTGCATCTTGTAGGTGATACACACACTGCTGCTACTGTGCATCAGTAGTGGAGGGAGTGAATGTGCATGGATGGGGTGCCAATCAAGCGGGGCTGCTTTGTCCTGGACGGTGTCAAGCTTCTCAAATGCTGTGGGAGCCACACTCATCCTGGTAAGTGGGGAGTATTCCATCACACTCCTGACTTGTGTTTTGTAGATGGTGGACAAGCTTTGGGGAGTCAGGAGGTGAGTTACTCACTGCAGGATTCCTAGCCTCTGACCTGCACTGGTAGCCACAAAATGTATATGGCTAATCCAGTTCAGTTTCTGGTCAACGGTAACCCCCAGGATGTTGTTGGTGTGGAATTCAGTGATGGTAATACCATTGAATATCAAGGGGTTATCATGGTTAGATCCTTTCTTGTTGGAGATGGTCTTCAATGGGGCAAGGATGGAGCTGGGCCGGATAGACTGGAACCAAAGATTGGCAGCAAAAACAGCAGCTGAACAATGTGCTACCTTCAAAGAGGAGATAGTTTGGGCTCAGTCAAGCTACGTTCCCACAAAAGGGAAGGGTAGGACAAATAAATCCAAAGCTCCCTGCATGACAAAGGAGATAGAAATTAAACTAAAGAAGGAAAAGCGTACTTACAACAGGTGTCAGGTAGCAAATACAATTGGAAACCAAGCTGAATACAGAAGGTGCAGAAGGGATGTGAAAAAAGCAAGTACAAGAAGCAAAGAGGGATTATGATAAAAGGCTGGCAGCTAACATAAGAGGAAATCCCAAAGTATTCTATAAGCACAGCAATAGTAAAAGGGTGGTAAAAGGAGGAGTAAGGCCTCTTTGGGACCAAAAAGGGGATTTACACAGAGAGACAAGAGGCATGGCTGAGGTGTTAAATGAATATTTTGTATCTGCCTTTACCTAGGAGGCAGATGCTGCCCAGGCCATGGTGACAGAAGAGGAAACTCAGTCACTGGAAGGGTTTAAAATTGATAAGGAGGAGGTGTTGGATCAGCTGTCGGTGCCTAAAGTTGATAAGGGACCGGGACCGGGTGAGATGCATCCAAGAATATGGAAGGGACAGTGGAAATTGCAGAGGCACTGGGAATAATCTTTCAATGTTCCCTGGATTCGGGGGAGGTGAGAATTGCAAACATTAAACCCTTGTTCAGAAAAGTTTGTAAAGATCTGCCCTGCAACTACAGACCAGTCAGTTTAACTTCGGTGGTGGGGAAACTTCTAGAAAGAATTCCACTTGTCTCTTTTGCCCTGTTCACCTTCATTGCTTTCCATTTCTCTCCTGGTGTTTGACAAGGTGTTTACTAAAACCCGCTTTCACAGCCGTATTTCCTTCCTCAGTGACTGTCTCCATCTCCGACTTACCCCACGAAGACTCCAACTGAAGTTCCATCCCTCATGTTTCGAGCCCACCCAGGATTACAGGTATCTCTGGGACATACAACGCTCCCCGAACTGCTGTTCCCGTCACATTCTGAGATCCACACTCAGTGCCACGCGCCGCCATATGAACACACTCGACCTCTCCCTCCAGCAGCACCGACTCACCCTATTTCTAAGCTGCGCGTGCTCCCAGTTTCATTTTATTCTTCGTCTCATCCGATGCCTCAACAAGAAACTTTGTCTCTTTCTTTCAGATTCAAAGGAACACAAACTCCAACAACTCATCGACACCAACACCCATCTAGGACCCTCCACCCCTGCCTGTCCCTCTGTCCCCACCCCATCTTCCAATCCCAGCCCCAGCCGTGTATTCACCATACCCCCTGACCTTCCCCTCTCTGATGCTGAACGTTCAGTGCTCAGCAAAGGACTTAGTTTCATACCCTCGCGCCCTCATCTCAATGAATTTCGGGCTCGGCACGATGCTGAACTCTTCTTCCGCTGTCTTCGTCTCCGGGCTCACTTCTTTGGGCAGGAATCCTCTCCCTGTTCAACGGATCCTTTCACCCACCTCCAATATTCTGCCTCCACCTGGATGCCTCCCTCTGGATTCTTACCTTCTTCTGATCTTTTCATTGAGAACTGTCGGCGCGACATCAGTCGTCTCAGTTTCTCTGCTCCTCTCACCCATTCTAACCTGTCTCTTTCTGAACTTACTGTACTCCGTTCTTTCAGGTCCAACCCTGACATTGTCATCAAACCTGCTAACAAGGGTGGTGCTGTTGCTGTCTGGCGCATTGACCTCTACCTCACAGACACTTCCTCCTACCTCCCCCTGGACCATGACCCCAACACTGAACATGAAGCCATTGTTTCCAGGACTGTCACTGACCTCATCTCCTCTGGAGATCTTCCTCGCACAGCTTCCAACCTGATAGTCGCCCATCCTCGGACGGCCCGCATCTACCTCCTACCCAAAATCCACAAACAGGACTGTCCCGGCAGACCGATCGTGTCAGCCTGCTCCTGCCCCACGGAACTCATTTCTCGTTATCTTAACTCCTTTCTCTCTCCTTTGTCCAGTCTCTTCCCACCTACATCCGTGCTTCCTCTGATGCCCTACAACAATTTCCAGTTCCCTGGCCCCAACCGCATCCTCTTCACCATGGACGTCCAATCCCTCTACAGCTCCGCCCCCCACCAGGATGGTCTGATGACTCTCAGCTTCTTCCTCAAACAGAGGCCCGAACAATCCCCATCCACCACTACTCTCCTCCGTCTGGCTGAACTTGTTCTCTCACTGAACAATTTCTCCTTAAACTCATCTCACTTCCTCCAAATAAAAGGTGTGGTTATGGGTACCCGCATGGGCCCCAGCTATGCCTGTCTCTTTATGGGGTATATGGAACATTCCTTGTTCCAGTCCTACTCTGGCCCCCTTCCACAACTCTTTCTCCGGTACATCGATGAGTACTTCGGTGCTGCTTCATGTTTTCATCTGGACCTTCCAATCTCCACTGCTCCATCATTTTAACATGGTCCATCTCTGACACTTCCCTTCCCTTCCTTGACCTCTCTGTCTCAATCTCTGGTGATAGACCGTCCACCAATATTCATTACAAGCCTAACGACTCCCACAGCTACCTCGACTACAGCTCCTCACACCCCGCTTCCTGTAAGGACTCCATCCCATTCTCTCAGTTCCTTCGCTTCCGTCGCATCTGTCCTGATGATGCTACCTTCAAAAACAGTTCCTCTGACATGTCCTCCTTCTTCCTTAACCGAGGTTTTCCACCCACGGTGGTTGACAGGGCCCTCAACCGTGTCCGGCCCGTCTCCCGCACATCCACCCTCACACCCTCTCCTCCCTCCCAGAACCATGATAGGGTCCCCCTTGTTCTCTTATCACTTATCACTGCGTCCAGTTCTGGGCACCATACTTGAGTAAGGATGTGAAGGTATTGGAGAGAGTACAGAGGAGATTCATAAGAATGATTCCAGGGATAAAGCACTGTAGCTATGAGGATAGACTGGAGAGGTTGGGAGTGTTTTCCTTGGAGAAAAGAAGGCTGAGAGGAGATTTGATAGAAGTATTCAAATTCCTGAGGGGTATGGACAGGGTAATTAGTGAGAAACTGTTGCCACTCAAGAGAACATCAAGAACTAGAGGGCACAGATTCAAAATAATTGGCAAAAGGAGTAAATATGATGTGAGGAAACATTTTTTTCACCAAGAGGGTGGTTGGAGTCTGGAGCAAACTTCCTGAGAGGGTGATGGAGGCAGGTTCAATCGAGATATTCAAAAGGGGATTGGATTGCTACCTGAAAAGAGAATGTGCAAAGTTACAGGGGTAAGATTGGAGTGGGACTCAGTCGAATGCTCTTTCAGAGAGCCAGTGCAGTCTTGATGGGCTGATTGGCAGCCTACTGCACTGTCAGGATACTGTGCTAACCCCACCACGTCACTGCTGGGAATTTAAATTCAGTTTACAAAAAGCTGGTACTGGCAAAAGTGGCTCTGAGGTCATTGGATTGTCAGTAAAAACCCTTCTGGTTCACAAATGTTCTTTCGGAAATGAAATCTGCCATACTTAACTGGTCTGACCCACATATGGCTCCATTCACACACCAATTTCAATTACTCTTAATTGTCTGGTGAGGTGAGAGTGACTGCCCTTGACACTACTCGGCATTTGACCGAGTGTGGCATCAAGAAGCCCTAGCAAAACTGGAGCCAATGGGATTCAGAGGGAAAACTCTTCAATGGTTGGAGTCATACTGAGCACAAAGGAAGATGGTTGTGGTTGTTGGAGGTCAGTCATCTCAGCTTCAGGACATCACTGCAGGAGTTCCTCAGGGTAGTGTCCTCGGCCCAACCATCTTCAGCTGCTTCATCAATGACCTTCCTTCCATCATAAGGTCAGAAGTGGGGATGTTTGCTGATGATTGCACAATGTTCAGCACCATTCGCGACTCCCCAGATACTGAAGCAGTCCATGTCCAAATCCAGCCAGACTTGACAATATCCAGGCTTGGGCTGACAAGTGGCAAGTAACATTCGCACCACACAAGTGTCAGGTAATGACTATCACGGTGTAGAAGGAGGCCATTTGGCCCATTGTGTCTGCACCGGCTCTCTGAGCATTTTAACTTTGTACCAATCTCCTGCCTTTTCCCCGTAACCCTGCACATTGTTTCTGTTTAAATAATCATCTAATGCCCTCGTGAATGCCTCAGTTGAATCTGCCTCCACCACACTTCTAGGCAGTGCATTCCAAACCCTAACCACTCGCTGTGTGAAAAAGTTTTTCTCACCTCACATTTGCTTCTTTTGCAAAACGAGGTGTTATTGATATGTTAACGAGTGGGAACAGTTTCTCACTATCTACGCTGTCCAGACCCCTCATGATTTTGAAAACTTCTATCAAGTCTCCTCTTAGTCTTCTCCTCTCCAAGGAAAACAGTCCCAATATCTCCAATCTTTCCTTATAACTGAAGTGTCTCATTCCTGGAACCATTCTCGTAAACCTCTTCTGCACTTCCTCCAATGGGTTCACATCCTTCCTATAGTGTGGCACCCAGAACTGTACACAATAATAATAAAAATACCTGGAAAAACTCAGCAGGTCTGGCAGCATCCGCGGAGAGGAACACAGTTAACGTTTCGAGTCCGTATGACTCTTCAACAGAACTAAGGAAAAGTAGAAGAGGGGTGAAATATAAGCTGGTTTGGTGGGGGGGGGTGGGGACAGGTAAAGCTGGATATAGGGCCAGTGATAGTTGGAGGCAAAGAAGAGATTGCCAAAGATTCATAGACAAAAGGACAAAGGGTGTTGATGGTGGTGATATTAGCTAAGAAATGTGCTTTGCCTCCACCTATCACTGGCCCTCTCTCTAGCTCTACCTGTCCCACCTCCCTCAACTTATATTTCACCTCTTTCCTATTTTTACTTAGTTCTGATGAAGAGTCATACAGACTTGATGTTAACTGTGTTCCTGTCCGCAGATGCTGTCAGACCTGCTGAGTTTTTCCAGCTATTTTTGTTTTTGTCTCAGATTTCCAGCATCCGCAGTATTTTGCTTTTATCTTACTGTACACCATATTCCAGCTGAGGTCTAACCAGTGTCCTATATAAGTTCATCATAACCTCCCTGCTCTTGTACTCTATGCCCCTATTAATGAAGCCTAGAATACTTTATGCTTTAGAAACAGCTCTTTCTACCTGTCCTGCCACCTTTAATGACTTATGTACATATACACCAGGTCTCTCTGCTCCTGAACACCCTTTATAATAGTATCCTTTATTTTATACTGTCTCTCCATGTTCTTTGTACCAAAGTGTATCACCTCACACTTCTCCGCATTGAACTTCATCTGCCACCTATCTGCCCACTCCACTGTCAATGTCCTCTTGAAGTTCTACACTGTCCTACTCACAGTTTACAATTCTTCCAAGTTTTGTGTCATCTTTGAAATTGTCCCTGCACACCAAGATTTAGATTATTAGTATTTATCAGGAAAAGCAAGGGTCCCAATACCAACCCCTGGGGAACTCCAATACAAACCTTCCAGCCGAAAAATACTCATTAACCATTATTCTCTCTTTCCTATCTTTCAACCAATTTTGTATCCACATTGCTACCGTCCCTTTTACTCCATGACCTATAACATTCCTCACAAGTCTGTTGCGTGGCACTGTATCAAACGCCTTTTTGGAAGTCCATATACACCACATCAATGGCCTTTCCCTCATCAACCATCTCTGTTACCTCTTCAAAAAACTCCAGCAAGTTAATTAGACAGGATTTTCCTTTGACAAATCCATGCTGACTCTTCTGAATTAATCCACATTTTTCCATGTGACTATTAATTCTATCCCAAATAGTTGTTTCTAGAACAAAAACAAAAATAGCTGGAAAAACTCAGCAGGTCTGACAGCGTCTGTGGAGAGGAACACAGTTAACGTTTCGAGTCTGTATGACTCTTCAACAGAACTAAGGAAATATAGAAAAGAGGTAAAATATAAGCTGGTTGAAGGGGGGTGGGACAGGTAGAGATGGATAGAGGGCCAGTGATAGGTGGAGGCAAAGAAGAGATTACCAAAGATTTCATAGACAAAAGGACAAAGGGGTGTTGACGGTGGCGATATTATCTAAGGAATGTGCTAATGATGACATTAAGGGTAGAAAGCAGGACGAGCAAGGTAATGGGGGTGGGGTTGGGGGGAAAGGGATCGAAATGGGCTGAAAGGTGGAGATAAAACGATAGATCGAAATAAATTTAAAAATAGGTGGGAAAAGAAAAATATATTAAAAAAAATTATAAATTATTGGAAAAAGGGGGTTCGGAAAGGGGGTGGGGATGGAAGAGACAGTTCATGAACTGAAATTGGTGAACTCAATATTCAGTCTGGAATGCTGTTAAGTGCCTAGTCGGAAGATGAGGTGTTGTTCCTCCAGCTTGTGTTGAGCTTCACTGGAACAATGCAGCAAGCCAAGGACAGACATGTGGATATGAGAGCAGGATGGAGTGTTGAAATGGCAAGTGATAGGGAGGTCTGGGTCATGCTTACGGACAGACCGAAGGTGTTCTGTAAAGTGGTCATCCAGTCTGCGTTTGGTCTCTCCAATGTAGAGGAGACAGAGGGTAGCAGTGGAAGGGTGCTTTTCCGAATGGAGAGCTGTGACTAGTGGTGTTCCGCAGGGATCAGTGCTGGGACCTTTGCTGTTTGTAGTATACATAAATGATTTGGAGGAAAATGTAACTGGGCTAATTAGTAAGTTTGTGGATGACACTAAGGTTGGAGGAGTTGCAGATAGTGAAGAGGATTGTCAAAGGATACAACGGGATATAGTTCGGTTGGAGACTTGGGTGGAGAAATGGCAGATGGAGTTTAATCCGGACAAATGCAAGGTAATGCATTTTGGAAGGTCTAATGCAGGGAGGAATTATATAGTAAATGGCAGAACCCTTAAGTGCACTGACGGGCAGAGGGATCTGGGTGTACAGGTCCACAGGTCACTGAAAGTAGCAACACAGGTGGATAAGGTAGTCAGGAAGGCATATGGCATGCTTGCCTTCATTGGCAGGGGTATTGAGTATAAAAGCTGGGAAGTCATGCTGCAGCTGTATGGAACCTTGGTTAGGCCATGCTTGGAATATTGCGTGCAATTCTGGTCACCACATTACCAGAAGGATATGGAGGTGTTGGAGAGGGTGCAGAGGAGATTTACCAGGATGCTGCCTGGTCTGGAGGTTATTAGCTATGAGGAGAGGTTGGAGAAACTCGGATTGTTCTCACTAGAGCGAGGGAGATTGAGGGACGACTTAATAGAAGTTTACAAAATTATGAGTGGCATGGACAGAGTAGATAGTCAGAAGCTTTTTCCCAGGGTGGAAGAGTCAATTACTAGGGGACATAGATTTAAGGTGAGAGGAGAAAACTATAGAGGAGATGTGCGGGGCAAGTTTTTTACACGGAGGGTAGTGAGTGTCTGGAATTCGCTGCCAGAGGAGGTGGTGGAAGCAGGTACGATAGTGGTGTTTAAGAGGCAGCTTGACAAATACATGAATAGGATGGGAATAGAGGGATACGGACCCCGGAAGTGCAAAATGTTTTAGTTTGACAGGCAATATGATCGGCGCAGGCTTGGAGGGCCAAAGGGCCTTTTCCTGTGCTGTACTTTTCTTTGTTCTTTGTTTGTTCTTTGAGACCGCATTCGGAGCAGTGAATGCAGTAGACTAAATTGAGGGAAGTGCAAGTGAAATACTTCTTCACTTGAAAGGAATGTTTGGGCCCTTGGACGGTGAGGAGGGGGGAAGTAAAGGGGCAGGTGTTGCACCTTCTGTAGATGCATGGGAAGGTGTCGTGGGTGGGGTTTGAGGTAAATGAGTAATGAGTAAGGGTAATGGAGGAGTGGACCAGGGTGGGCGCTGGTGGGGTGATAAGTGAGAACAAGGGGGACCCTATCATGGTTCTGGGAGGGAGGAGAAGGTGTGAGGGCGGATGCGCGGGAAATGGGTTGGACACGGTTGAGGGCCCTGTCAACCACAGTGGGTGGAAAACCTCGGTGAAGGAAGAAGGAGGACATGTCAGAGGAACTGTTTTTGAAGGTAGCATCATGATAGGGTCCCCCTTGTCCTCACATCACCTCACCAGCCTCCGCATTCAAAGGATCATCCTCCGCCAACTCCAGCATAATGCCACCACCAAACACATCTTCCCTTCACCCCCCCTATCGGCATTCCGTAGGGACCGCTCCCTCCGGGACACCCTGGTCCACTCCTCCATCACCCCCTACTCCTCAACCCCCTCCTATGGCACCACCCCATGCCCACGCAAAAGATGCAACACCTGCCCCTTCACTTCCTCTCTCCTCACCGGCCAAGGGCCCAAACACTCCTTTCAAGTGAAGCAGCATTTCAGTTGCATTTCCCCCAACTTAGTCTACTGCATTCGTTGCTCCCAATGTGGTCTCCTCTACATTGGAGAGGCCAAACGTAAACTGGGCGACCGCTTTGCAGAACACCTGCGGTCTGTCCGCAAGAATGACCCAAACCTCCCTGTCGCTTGCCATTTTAACACTCCACCCTGCTCTCTTGCCCACATGTCTGTCCTTGGCTTGCTGCATTGTTCCAGTGAAGCCCAACGCAAACTGGAGGAACAGCACCTCATCTTCCGACTAGGCACTTTACAGCCTTCCGGACTGAATATTGAATTCAACAACTTTAGGTCGTGAGCTCCCTCCCCCATCCCCACCCCCTTTCTGTTTCCCCCTTCCTTTTTTTTCCAATAAATTATATAGATTTTTCTTTTCCCACCTATTTCCATTATTTTTAAATATCTTAAAATCTTTTATGCTCTCCCCACCCCCACTAGAGCTATACCTTGAGTGCCCTACCATCCATTCTTAATTAGCACATTCGTTTAGATAATATCACCAACTTTAACACCTATGTGTTCTTTTGTTCTATTGTTGTTGACATCTTTTGATGATCTGCTTCTATCACTGCTTGTTTGTCCCTACAACCACACCCCCCGCCCCTCCACTTCTCTCTCTCCGCCCCCCCCACACACCTTAAACCAGCTTATATTTCAACTCTTTCTTGGACTAGAACTCAAGTTCTGTCGAAGGGTCATGAGGACTCGAAACGTCAACTCTTTTCTTCTCCACCGATGCTGCCAGACCTGCCGAGTTTTTCCAGGTAATTCTGTTTTTGTTCTTATCCAAGTGTCTACTTTCCCTTTTATTCCATGACCTAGAATTTTGCTCAAGTCTGTTGTGTGGCACTATATAAAATGCATTCATTGGATTACTAGTCCAGTAACTGATCATTACACAATCGTACCCTCAAGCCTCCACACCTGGTTACTGTACTAAGCACATTTAACTTCACGTTATGTTGAAGTAGTCATTCAAAAGACAAGTTACACAAAGACCAATTATAACAAACTTGCCATTGTTACTGTAAGTTAATGCTGAGCAGATTTCACCAGCTCTGTACATCAGAGTGCACAGATGTATATTTGACTTTCGGACTTAGAATCGGAGCCTGCATACCTTGTTTGGTTTCACTTCAACATGAAGAGAATATTCAAGGTTCGATGCTTACATTGTTCCACGTTCAGTTTACACTGAAATGAGTGACAATTTGTTGAGAAGAATTCTCACCTGCTTACAATACTTCCGTTAGTAAATCCAGCCACACTGTTCCAGAGGCAGCACCAATTTTTTGGTTCCCTTTGCATTAACACATCTATAAATATTGGTTTCTATTGTAACCATGCATCACAGTAAATATCTAAGTCAGGCAGAATGCCCTCACTAATATTTGGCCACCAGTTCAACCATCCATTAACTCCATTTGTGGTCCAGATAATCTGCCTGGGTTCCTCAGGTGCACTTCAGTTGTGACACCTCTTCTATAAAGACATCACTGCCAATCTCATCGAACAAAGGTTTCTGCTCAGTGCCACTGGATATTCATTCAAGACATGAATCTCTAGTTCAGTTCACATGGACCATGGCCTGACACATAAACATCTCCTCTGGGAGGCCTAAATAAGAGCTAATTACTCATGCAATCTGTATGCAGAAACAGCAACCAAGTGGATAACACACACAGAGCTACAAATACAACAGCAACCCCAAGAGAGTAACATAGAAAGAGCTCACATTCACAACACCACTTTACAGAGCCTCCAGCCATCCCTAAGCACTTTCCAGCCAATGAAGTACTTTGTTTGAAGCCTAGTTACTCTAGTAAGGGTGGAAAACTCAGCAACCAATTTGTGCACAGGAAGCTCCCACAAACAGCAACAGTTAATAACCAGAAAACGGGTTTATCATTAAAATAAGCATTTTGAATAGGTGTTCAGCCTTCCAAGAGTAACCAGATTTAAAACTACTGAAATGACCAACTACACAGCACCATTTAATGGTTTCTTTGGTTACTTTATTAAATTAAATATTTGCAGATATGAAAAGTTATGCACTCGAGAAAGTAAGCACAGCTGGACGAGCCTCCCTGAACGAGGGCAATGGCTGAAATCACAATGTTAACCCAGGATGGCCTGACCCAGGTGAACTGGATCAATGTGAACCAAGGGTGGGGCCAGGTCCAGGTGAACTGGATCAATGTGAACCAAGGGTGGGGCCTGACCCAGGTGAACTGGATCAATGTGAACCAAGGGTGGGGCCTGACCCAGGTGAACTGGATCAATGTGAACCAGACTGGGGTGTTTTGTTGACCCCTTTAATCACATTTTGATTTAAAGTTTGTAAGTTTCCTTTAAACTTTGTTCTTGGTTTTACAGCTGACCTGAATTAGGGGCTGTGCCTGATTTATCCCAATTTTGTTGATTTGATTTTCATTTAAAAGATTATCAATGTGAACCAAGGGTGGGGCCTGACCCAGGTGAACTGGATCAATGCTACAACAGAAACAGAAAATGCTGGAAAAACCCAGCAGGCCTGACAGTTTGTGTGGAGAGAGAAACAGAGTTGACCTTTCGGGTCTATGTGACCCTCCTTCAGAGTTCAGGCTGCTGGAAGGCTGCAGTCATCCCCAATAGACTTTGCTACCTGGGGTTCCAGGAAGGAGCAGGCTGGATGAATACCAGAGGCAATGGAATGAGGCCATTAAGTTAGCATTACTGCCCACTTAAGGGTCTCCATTGACAGTGGGGCAGGAAGGCTGTGAATGAGCCTCCCACCCTGGATTTAACCAGAGTGGAGGCAGCGGGGATGGGATCCCCAACTTTCATCTTCCCGCTCGATTAAATGCCAAACTCGCCTTGGAGGAGGGCATTAATCTCCACCCAAGGATCCTGCTCCGCAATCCCTCTGATTTCAAACTGTCATCCTCATATTCAAATTCTTCAATAGCCTCATCCCTCCCTACCTCTGGGACCCCCTCCAGCCCATACATCCCTCCCTGTATCTCTAACTTCCTCCAGCCCCTACACCCCATACAACCCTCCCGATATCTCTGTAACCTCCTCCAGCCCCTACAACCCTCCCTATCTCTGTAATCTCCTCCAGCCCCTACAACCCTCCCTATCTCTGTAACTTCCTCCAGCTCCTACAACCCTCCTTATCTCTGTAACCTCCTCCAACCCCCACAACCTTCCCTATATCTCCTTAACCTCCTCCAGCCCCTACAGCCCTTCCTATCTCTGTAACTTCCTCCAGCCCTGACAACCCTTCAAGATCTCTGCATTCCTCCAATTTTCTCTGACTATGCACTCTCTCTCCCTTTTCCATTGTAGTCATCTTCAACCATCTGTAGGCCCCAACCATAGACTAAATCTTGTCACCTCTCACTAACCTCCTTAAAACCTACTTTTTGGACTGGGCTGTTAGTCAGTTCCCCTAATATCTCCTTCTTTGGGTCAGTATCAACCTTTGGGTCTGAGCACAACCATACAACCTTTTTCTTCCTTAAGGGTTTAAGAGTGCTATGTAACTCCAAGTTTCTCCTTTTATTTAGAACACTAATCCAGCAAACCTTTGCCTTCTACAATTTAATTGTTGAAAACATTCAGGCATTACCACAGCGAAGTATCAGTCACATGAAGTGCCAATCCTTGATCAAAAGCATTCTGAGCTTGGCTGGGAGCATTGCCATGTTGATGCTATGTTCAATCACAGAGCAAGGCAACTCATTTCAGTTTCTAAATGATTGGCTTCAGCGTCAATCAGATTAGGCACTCAAGTTCTTGAGCTGCTAGTCTTTGCACCATCAGTGAGTCATGGTGCAGGCTGCAGTAGGTAATGCTGGAGTTATTAATGCTGCAGTATATGCATGTAAAAAAACACTTTCAGGATTTTACCCCTTGCTCTTACAGCACCTGCCTCCACCCCTGCTCTGGGCTAAAGGACCAACTCTGAAATGATTAGTTCAACTGTTCTGCACTGCTCTGCAGGCTTGGAGGGGTGTTTTCTATGTCGAAGCTTAACCACCTTACCTTCAGTATACCCAGTCTTTCCAATAGCATGTTAAGCTGTGGTCCTGTCTACCTCTCAGACAGATATCAAAGATCTCAATAGACACTATTGAGAGGAAGAGCTGGAGTTCCCACAGGCCCACTGGATAATATTTCTCCCTCAGCCAATGTCATTGAAACAGATTATTTGATCATTATCACATGACCGTTTGTGGGATCTTGCTGTTCATGAATTGGCTGCCTGTTTTCTGCATTGCAACAGGGACTACACTTCAGTAAGGTGCTTCTTTGGCCACGAAGCACTTTGGGGCTCGGGAAGTTACTATAGAAATGCACATCTTTCTTTGCTGCTGTTATAAGCTCCTTCATACTGCCAGGGTCCACCAGCTAAAACCTCTCACAAATTCAGAAGACAGTCATTGTAGAGGTATCTGCCAAGCCCATAATGGGAACTAAGACGCATGCAACACCCATTAGCAGCCTCTTAACTCACACTCAGTTCCCCCACAAGAACATTATACAAGCTCTTCATATTTCACAAGAATGAGCTACACTGTTCCTTCACTGCTCCGTGCTCAGTGCAGCACACTGAGATTCGCTATCTCTTCCCTGGACACATCACAGGCCCAGCTCCTGGGCAGACTAGGAATTCTAACACTGTTAAACATGGAAATACTGTTGCTGTCATTCAGAAAGGCAATCGTGTCAACATGTCAATCGTGCACTGAGCTCTTGCCAGCAACATAAAGACCTCTGGTCATATATTCTCCCTTTAGTAATACCCACTCCAATCAGTGCAAACCTATAAATAGGAGTCAGAAATCAAACCACTCGGGGGTGGGATGGGAAATTATAAAAAGTCACAGCAGAGTTAGACAGTAATCTCAGGATAATCATCGAGTTAACACTCACGACCCACCAACAGCCCATTTCAGTTTTGCCACTCCAGAGAGGAGGGCATGGCACAGGTACCATGCCCCTCATTTCCATGTCCTGCCACCTCCTGGCACCAGCAGAGGGCTGCGAGCTGCTGGTGCCCTGGTTTCTTAGCTGCAGTGAAATGAGGGGAGGAGAATGAGGGATCAAACAGAATGTCTGAGTACATACGGGAAGCACGAGCGGAGTCAGAGCTGTCGGTGCTAGCTGCAGAATATTTTTCCTGACTTACAGAGATGAAACATTCCAAATCGATGGTGCAAATGGCACAGGAGAAAAAATCGTGACGAGAGTTTGATGCTTCTAGGGTGCACTGATGATAAATCAAGTAGATGTGAGCTTTAACTGGATAGAAGAGTGTCTGCACAGTACTGAGCACACAGTCTTATTGTTTGTAGGGAAAGAAAAGAGAAAAACTTCCATTTATTTATATCAGGCCTTTCAAATTTCAAAATGTCACAGGGTATTATACAGCCTTTTGACATGGAGTCGGCCATTGTACTGGCGAGAACTAAGGATGGTTCCAGGGATGTGAAACTTCAGCTATGAAGAAAGATTGGAGAGAAGGCGGCTAAGAGGAGATTTGTTAGAGTTGTTCAAAATCATGAGGGGGCTGGACAGAATAGATAGGGAGAAACCATTCCTATTCATCAAGGGATCGAGAACCAGAGGGCACAGATTTAAAGTGATTTGCGAAAGAAGCAAACCTGATGTGAAAGGAAACTTCCACACAGCGAGTGGTTCGGGTCTGGAGTGCACGGCCTGGAAGGGTGGTGGAGGCAGGTTCAATTGAGGCATTCAGGAGGGCGTTAGATGAGTATTTAAATAAAAACAATGTGCAAGAGTACAGGAGAAATGGCAGGACAATGGCACTGAGTCACAATGCTCATTCAGAGAGCTGGTGCAGACACAATGGGCCAAATGGCCTCCTTCTGCACTTCTGTGATTCGGTGAACTACTTCAAAATTGCACCATGGCATCTTTTATATCCAACTGAAGGGCAGGCGACACCTCAGTTTCAGGCCTCACCCAAAAGATGGCACCTCCAACACTGCAGCACACCCCAAGTATTGCAACAGAGTGTCAGACTGGGGTGCTCGAACCGACAACTTTCTGACTGAGGGAGGAGTGTTATACACTGAAGCCAGGACTGACACCAATCTGTTCAGCAAATTGGTGAGTATCAAACAGAGAGTAAGCATAAATTCAAGGCTGATGAGACTTTCATTATTTGAGAAAGAGAGAGCAATAACTGCATTAGAAACCAACCTACTCCAGTAGAATGATGCAACAGTAGTTTTCACCAACGTACCCATATTTCGAAGCAGCTTTTGTTACAGATGTTGGATTTTATCAGATAGTTATGTAGTAAACCATCTGCTTTAATTCAAGGTAAACTGGAGTCATTTGAAGAAGTGGGAGGGGGTTGTTGTTGGGATCTGCCCTTTGAGACCTAAAAGCAAAGAACTGCGGATGCTGGAAATCCAAAACAAAAACAGAAACAGAAATACCTGGAGAAACTCAGCAGGTCTGGCAGCATCGGCGGAGAAGAGCACAGTTGACGTTTCGAGTCCTCATGACCCTTCAACAGAACTAAGTAAAAATAAGAAAGGGGTGAACCTGCTTATTACACAGACAGGAACTCAAACTGAAGCTTACTTAAAGTCAACTGGAAGTGTTATCCCCTGGACACCAGGGAGGAGTGAGCTGACCTTACTGCTTCTGAGCCCGGCCGACTCCCTGGGGTCAGTCAGACAGTAGTAGTAGAGCGAGAACACCAAAAGCAGGTGTTGTTTTGACTGGCAGGAGAAAAGCGAGAGCCTGATGAGGGTGGAATGCCTATTTGAGGAAACAAGGACTAAGGACTGTGCAGAGTTACAGGCCCTCCAAGAGTAGCTTGCAACTGGACGTCTACTCGGTTAGGTTCAGTGATGGGGACTTTGTTTAATAGGCTACTGGAGGATTCAGCAGTGGGAGAGGAGCTCCTAAAGCTGGGAAGTGCTTGGAATTTTTAAACACAAGACCATGGGCCTGAACTTGCGTGGAGTGGCAGACAGAGTAGGATCGCCACACTGCTTCTAGTTACTTAAAAGAAAATCCAGCCGATCCCGGCCTTCCAGCTCAGGCCAGGCAACAACTGTGTAGTGCAGGGCGCTCCTGTGACCTTCAGTCGAGAGCTGCGGGGGCAGAGGTAAGGAAGCCAAACCACCCTTTTTACAGCACTAGCTGCCACATAACAGTTAAGTTTAAAGGTCCAGCCACTTTCAAGCCAGGGAGAGTGTAGGTTTGTAAGGTAAGTGGCCGGATCGGAGAGGGGGGGAGGGGTTTGCACGGTCATGTGGTGTGTGGGGGGATGGTGTGGGGAGGGGCTGCGGGGGGGAGGGTCAGGTGGTCCAGGGCTGTGGTTAGTACTATAGTCACCCAGGGGTTAGAAGTGGTTTTAGTTGTTCTAACTTTTCCTGGGTAACTATCACTGTAAGACAGACAGAACCACCCAAAGTCTGCGATTTAAAAATCATATTTTCAGATGGTTCCCAGTGCAGGGCCAGTGCCCAATGGAAGTTTGCTCTTCCCAGGCAATTGCCGGCAATCCTTACCTGAGGACTTCATGGCAGTGGGAGTGGGGGTTGGGGGAGGTGGGGGGTGGGGGGGGGGGTGCGGAGATGGGTCCCCACCACATCATCTTTAGGGTATGTACCTCCCAGTTACAACTCCCAGAAACTCGGGAGTTCCAGGCCATTACGTCTGCTGAAAGTGCAGCGTAATATGTAAATGTATACAGTGTGGGGTTTTTGGTTGTGGTAAGAAGAAATCTTTTTCTGTAGTTTAGTGTTATAATTACCCACTAATTGGTGTTTAGTCAACAGGTCTGACAGCATCTGCGGAGAGGAAGATAGTTAACGTTTCGAGTCCATATGACTCTTCAACAGTTCCGAGATGAAGAGTCATACGGACTCGAAATGTTAACTGTGTTCCTCTCTGAAGATGTTGTCAGACCTGCTGAGTTTTTCCAGCTATTTTTGTTTTTGTTTCAGATTTCCAGCATCCGCAGTATTTTGCTTTTATCTTAGTGTTTAGTCAATGTTGATTTAGTGTGTTTGCGACAGTAAAAGTCTTAAAAGGTGAAATCTTGTCATGCAAACCTTTGATTTGGTCACGGAGAAATTCATCCCTCTTTTTAAAAGTGATCAGTCTCTCTGGAGCCGTAATGCTTTAATGCAGCAACATCCTTGGCCCCTTGTTCAAACACAGGAATGAAATTAAAAGTGATGACAAAGTCAAAAAAAAAGGAAGCAAATTCATTTCAACAATTGTATCCAATCAGCAATGGGGCCTCGATCTCCTCCTTTCACCAATTATTCCAGCCCTATTGGTGAATCCCAATGCTTCCGCAAACGTCTAAAACTTCTAGAGGAAGTCCTGTGCTTCATGTCGATGCCAACTCAACAGACAAACCTTGGTCCAAAGCTGGTTGCTTTAAAATCTTATTGCACATGACGAAGGTAAAAACTCATCCTTTGTAATTTGGTGTCGGACTGTGTGAACCGATAGCATCCCACAGCGTTTTAAACTGTGCAACTGCCATCTCCAGAGATCGGACATCAGCATTAACGCTGGTCAGTGATTGAACTACTTCACCAATGGATCCAGGGCTGGGACTGATATTCTTGCAAGGAGATTTGCTAGTGCTGTTGGGGTGGGTTTAAACTAGCTTGTCAGGGGGCTGGGAACCTGAGGGCTGGCCCAAACTGGAAGAAAGTAAAGTTGGTAACAGGAAGTAGTAGTGAGACTAGAAGGCAGGAGAAACAAAGCAGAGCATTGAGTATGCTTTGAATACAGAATGATGTAAAAAGGACGAAGGGCACTCTGCCTGAATGTGCGCAGCATTTGCAATAAGGTAGATGATCTAAAGGCACAAATTGAGGTAAATGGGTGTGATATAATTGCCATTACAAAAATATTTAGGAAGAGCAGACAAGGGGATGGAGGTGGAGTTATGCTGAAAACAAGGGATGGGATCAGTGCATTGGTAAGGAGGATCTCAGATCGGAAGAACAATGTGTGGAATCTGTTTGGGTGGAGCTAAGAAACAGCAAAGGGCAGCAGACATTGGTTGGAGTTGTTTATCGGCTACAAGACAGTAACGGTAATGTGGGGCATGGTATTAATCAGGAGATGAAAGAAGCATGTAGCACGGGTAATACAGTCATCATGGGTGACTTCAATCTGCATATAAACCAAATGAGCACTGATGCTGTGGAAGACGAGTTTCTGGAGTGCGTTGGGGATAGTTTTCTCGAGCAGTATGTTGAGGTACTGACGACAGGACAGGCTATTTTAGAGCTAGTATTGTGTAATGAGAAAGGGCTAATTAATAATCTTGTAAAAGAGTCTTTAGGGGTGAGTGAGCACAAAATGATAGAATTTTACATTATTTTTGAAAGTGAGGCAGTTCACTCTGAAGCAAGTGTGTTAAAGTTGAATAAAGGAAATTATTAAGGCATGGGGGATAAATTGGCTGAGGTGGATTAGGAACGTACATTAAAAGTATGATTATACATAGGCAATAAATAGTCTTAAAGGTCTATTACATAACTTACAGCATCTATACATTCCTTCAATGTGCAAAAACCCAGAAAAAGTCAGTCAACTGCGGCTGACAAAGGAATTAAGGATTGTATAAGATTAAAAGAAAAGGCTTATAAAGTTACCAGAAGTATAGTAATCCTGAGGATTGGGAGATTTTAGTATACAGCAAAGGAAGATCAAGAAACTGGTAAAGAAAGGGAGAATAGAATATGAATGTAAATAGTAAAAAACATAAAAATGGACTGTCGAAGCTTCTATAGGTGTGTGAAAACGGGGGGGTTTGGCTAAGACAAATGTGGGTCCATTACAGGCAGAGTCAGGAGAATTCATAATGGGGAATAGTGAAATGGCAGTGAAGCTAACTGATTACTGTTTTCACTGAAGAAGATACAGGAAATTTCCCAGATTTATAGATCCAAGCGAGTAGGGAGAATGAGGTGTTGAAGGAAATCAGTATAAGAAAGAAGATTGTATTGGAGAAAGTAATGGGACTGAAAGTTGATAAGTCCCCAGCTCCTGATATTCTACATCCCAGAGTGTTGAAAGAGGTTGCCATAGAGATAGTGGATGCACTGGTGATCATCTTCCAATATTCTATAAATTCCGGAATGTCTCCTGAAGATTGGAAGGTAGCAAATGTCACCCCACTATTTAAGAGAGGAAGAAGAAAGAAAACAGGGAACTACAGACCTGTTAGCCTTACAACAGTAGGAGGGAAAATGCTAGAATCTATTATAAAGGATGTGATAAATGGACACTTGGATAATGATGATCTGATTGGGCACAGTCAGCATGGAAATGCGAATGGGAAATCATGTTTGATGAACTTGGAGTTTTTTGAGGATGTTACTAACAGAATCGTAAAGAGGAGTTGACGGATGTAGTATACTTGGATTTTCAGAAGGTTTTTGATAAAGTCCCCCACAGGAGGTTGGTTAGCAAAATAAAAGCACATGGGATAGGAGACAATATACTGACATGGATTAAGGATTGATTAACAGGCAGAAAATACAGAGAGTAGGAATAAACGGGTCATTCTCACATTGGCAGGTTGTGACTAGTGGGGTACCACAAGGGTCAGTACTTGGGCCCCAGCTGTTCACAATATATCTCAATGATTTGGACGTGGGAACCAAATGTAATATTTCCCAGTTCGTGGATGATACAAAGCTGGGCAGGAATGTGTGTTGTGAGGAGGATGGAAAGCGGCTTCAAGAGGATTTGGACAGACTTAGTGAGTGGGCAAGAACATGGCAGATGGAATATACTGTGCAAAAACGTGGGGCTATCCACTTTGGTAGAAGTAACAGGCATCCAGAATATTTCCTAAATGGTGAGAGATTAGAAAGTGTAGATGTACAAAGGGACCTGGGTGTCCTTGTCCATAAGTCACTGAAAGCTAACATGCAGCTACAGCAGGTAATTAGGAAGC
Source organism: Carcharodon carcharias (assembly GCF_017639515.1). Lineage (NCBI taxonomy): Eukaryota > Metazoa > Chordata > Chondrichthyes > Lamniformes > Lamnidae > Carcharodon > Carcharodon carcharias. The sequence goes on from NW_024470686.1 coordinate 387,418, forward strand.
TAATGGAATTTATCACAAGAGGATTTGAGTACAGGAGTAATGAAGTCTTGCTCCAGTTGTATAGAAGCTTGGTTAGACCGCAC